>NC_062223.1:93911576-94213278 GCF_902686445.1 Sciurus carolinensis
AGTAGCTCATCTCAGTAATTGGTTAGAAAAGTGATTTCCAACAGCTCTTGCTATCTGGAGCTACGATTGAGCACTTCGTCTCACCACAGGCCTCTTTGTCAGCCTGTGATATGTTATTGCTTTCCTTTGCCTGACTGTACATGCTCTTTTAATGTCTCTGGCAACAAGGTCTCTGGACTCCACAATTTCAGTTGGTGATGAGAATGGCGGTCAGTGTTTACTTGACAGTCCTTTTGGTACCATGTAGTGAAACTGAGCCATGGCTGTTGAGTAAAGTACAAGGTGAACATGCAACAGTTGGCAAGAATGCAAAACTGTAGTTGATTTGAGTTGCATTTGCTCATTAGCCTTTTATTCCAGCTGCTGCTGGAAAAATAGTAATAGATGTACATTTTGTATCTCCTCTGGATAGTGAGAAGACAGTCCTTGATTTTCTTTGTGTTTGCACAAAAGGCAGATGTCCAACCAGGGATTCTGTGAGAGAGACTCTAAACATGGTATTAGATCATCAATGATAAGACCTTGGGAAATTTCCATAAGGTTTTTAAAAATTTTTTGTTTTAGTAGATGGACACCTTTATTTTATTTATTTTTATGTGGTGCCTCACACATGCTAGGCAAGCACTCTACCACTGAGCCACAACCCCAGTCCTCTGCACAGTTTTGATTAAGAAAATTTGTAAACACACACAAGAGGAGAGAGCAGTTTAATAAGCATGTATATGTCCACCAATCAGCTTCATCAGCCATCCATCCTTAACCAGTCTCATTTCATCTAGAACCTTGGCATTCCTTTGGCTCAACAGAGTATTTTGGGGAAAAAAAATGTATAGACAATATTTTGACACCTTAGTGCAGATAATTTGGTAAATTAAATAAATACACATTTTATTTAGTATGTCAGTCTTCAAGCAATGTTTGCCAAGCTCTACAAGGTGTTTTTAATACTTTTGATTGAAGGAGTGAAGTTCCTGCCTATCTTTACTCTTTTTCCCACACAGAACCTGTCTCTTGTCACTTAATAGCTAGTGGAACTAAACTATGAGCAAATTACAATTTCAGTGTCAGAGTGTCATTCATTCATTGCTTCATTCAGTGAATGTCAATAAGCGTATCTCTTCCCCCATGGGATTGATCTGAAGATGAAATGCCTGTTCTCTAATGAGTGTTCAGTAAGGGCTATTGAGTACCATTTTATAATTACTGTACATGAGACAGTGCTGAGAGCTAAGATTAAAAACAAAAGACAAAAACAAATATCCTAGCTTTTTCCAAAACTCTCTAGCTACAAATATCAGGATCACTTTAGAGTCTATCAAGAGATCTTAGATGTAAAGAATGAAGGAGGAGAAAAAGAGGTAAAGACCTAGTGCATAGAAAGGGAATGGGATAGACAGGCAAGAACAGTTGGAGAGAGGCTCCTGAAGGACTGGATGCCCTTCCTGAAGCCTGGGTTGCTCAGCATGGGGGCACTGAGGGTGGCTGGGCAGTGACTGCCACCTGGGCTCTAACAATCAGCGACAAGTGGCAGCTGCCACCACAGACCTATAGCCAACACCTGACAGTCAGCAGGTTCCTTCCTGCTCCATTGGAGCTTAGCTCAGCTGGCTATCCATAACTCTAACTCGGAGGTCTCTTTTTCATACAGTGACTATCACCACTATCAAATAACACCTTCTCTTTACTATTTTTTCTATGACTTAAGGTAAATTTTGTTTAATGTCACCTTTGACTGAAATTTTTAGTGTGCAATCCCATTGTATATTCACAAATCTTTTGCAGGAACTTAGTAAGATTAACGTAGTTACTCTCACTTTTCTTTCTCTATATGTACATTTCTCTCTCTGCCTCTTCTTTTGTGGTTGTTAGTTTTCTTCCTCTATCTAAATCCCACTTTCTCTTTGTGGTTCCTTTCCCATTTTGATTTCTTTTCTTTTCTCATCGCCCTTTGTCTGTTTTCTCTCAGCTTTATTCTCATTCATTTGGATGGTGTTAGCTATGTCCCCACATGCCTGGAAGTAGAGGTTTATATGAGTGTGTAGGAGACACAGTCTTTGTCCTTATGAGGTTTAACACCCAGTATAACTTTTTGTGAAATATTTTATTCCCAAATGACATTTAATTACAACTTAAATGAGTAGTCTCATTAGGGGTCCTCAATTTTAAAGATAACATTTGTTTAAGTTACAGTATCATTCTGTCAACAAGGTTCATGGATAATTTTTTTTTTTCATTACTGGGGATTGAACCTGGGCATTCTGCCACTGACCTACATCCCCAGCCCTTTTTATTTTGAGACAGGGTCTGACTCTGTAGGCTGTGTAGGCTGACCTCAAACATGCACTCCTCCTGCCTCACCCTCCCAAGTAGCTTGGATTACAGACATGCAACCACTGTGCCTGGAACCATGGATAATTTTTAAGCTGAAAGGCTGTTAGATTCTAAAATGAGCTTCAATCTGAAGCTATTCAGGATCAGATGATAACCCTGAGCATCTGACAATGAAAATAAAATGGAATAAGCACCACAGATAGTTCAGTATTTCCTCTCCCACATGCTACATTTTAATGGATATTTTAAAGAATACTACTCTGTGTTACTAGTCCAGGTTATTAATATCTGACCATGCATAAAATATCTGCCAATATTGCAACCTTAATGATATGGTTAAATGAAAGACAGCATGTGGCAATGAATCGTTATAATCACTACCATCAGAACAGGTGTAAAAATTAAAAAGCTCACAGGTATGAAAGATTTAAATGACTGTTTACATTGTGCTGCTTTTACATAGTTAACTAGTAATTGAAATAGCTAATTGCTGAATGGGTGAGTTGTCCTTGTGCAGCCTATTTTGTTACTATGACAACTTAACCCTTCATCTTCTGTAACATACATTGAATTTTCAATACTTACAGTTTAAGCATTTGATTTCTTTATGAGTTATGTAGTATGTAGATATGTAGTATCTTGATAACCAAATTAAAAGAATGAATGCCATATCGAGATGGTACCTAGAATTCAAGTGAAGAAAAGAGGACAGATTATTAAAAAGATTTACATGTCAAAAGTTGAGAAATGCCATGGGTTGATTTAGGCAACAATGATAAATTGCACAAAAATGAAACCATTTTATCTTATATTTCATTTCCTTTACATTTTCTTCACTCTTTTTCTGTAACTTCAACTAATTTAGGAAATTACCATGTTTTGGTACCTATTCAGATGCTAACATTACAAAGTTGAGAAAGAATGTTTCTGATTCTCACAAGTCTACCGACTAGCACAGAAGCATTAGCTAAATTATTATCTCAGGTTATAAATGTTTACGTAAATGTGTTGCTGGAGGACCCTGATGTGCTGGCCAACCCTTATCCTTCTTACTCGGGAGTGGGGAGCTGTGGAGCAATGAAGGGGCATCCACCAAGGTCACACCTCAGCAAGAACTGTCCATTCTCCTAGAAACATCCTTCTGCTTTCTATTGTGCTGAACAGCTGCAACTGTTTGTAGTAGGTTGAATAGTGGTTTCAAAAAGCTAAGACCAAGTCCTAAACTTCAATACCTGAGAATGCCATCTTACTTAGAAATGGGATCTTTGCAGATATAATTAAGAATCATGATGATAGCATCTTGGGTTTAAGATAGGCTCTAAATCCAGTGTTGCGTATCCCTCTAAAAGACAGACAGAGAAGGCACAGAAACACACAGAAGCGGGGCATGTGAGGATAGAGACAGAGACTGGAGTCATATGTCCTCAAGCAGGAAAGCCAAGGGTTGCCAGCAAAGCCAGAGCTAGAAGACAGGCATGAACTAGATTCGTCCTTGGAGGCTCATTGCCCCTCAACCCTGCTGGCACCATGATTTTGGATTTCGGCCTTCAGAACTGGGAGGAAGTAAATGCCTGTTGTTTGAAGCTATTCTGTTTGTGGTCATTTGTTATGGAAGCCCTTGGAAACTAATACACTTATGAATTTAAAAAACTAATACAAGAACGTTGAAATCACCTGTAATAAAGATTCTCCATTGAACCTTTATACAGTGTATAACTTGCACATTCCTCTTAAGGCAAGTTTAATAAAAGAGCAAACATTTATTTTCTCAAGGCTGACATGCATGAGAACATCCCAAGGGCCTCAAGAAAGAAGAAAAATTTGATTTATGTCTCCATGCTGTTTGAAAATAGTGGAGCAGTGGGTAAGGCTGATTGTCACAGTGTAGCCCTACATACCTGTATTGCCAATCAATGTTACATACAGATATCTGAGATCATACACAATCAACATTGCCACAGGAAGTAAGACTTCTACCCCACACTCACCTTTCTTATACCAAACGCAGGAGATACCTTGAAATGTGCTTATGGTACCTGCCACAGGTGCTAGAAGTATTCCTTCCTATGATGCCTCCCATCCAAACTTCTCAGTGGCCTCCAACATCTTAACCTGAAAAGCAGGTTCAGGAATAGAGAACTCTGTACCTGCTCAGCCCCCTGAGTCAAGGCTTCTGTTTCTTTATTGATGAACTGGAAGTAATAAAATTCCCATAGGAAATGTTGCTCACCTATTTTCACAACAGGGGGTGAAAGAAGTGACTTTATCTTCAACTGTTGACTTGTTTTCTTTCTGTAAATCAGGAAAGGGATTCCCCCCCCCCTTTTACTTTAATGGGGTTTGAAGTTGAGCTAAATCATGGTGAGCTTCTAGTAAGTGTGCTGTGTCTTTGGCCCACCTTGTTGTTGCTATGTCTTATGTGCTGCTATTCTTGTTATTGATGGCTAATATTTGGGGAGCATTGCTGCATTTCAGGCTTTGAGCTAAGTATTGAATATATACTCTTGATTTTATGTCTTGTAGCCATTACATGATAGGGATAATGATGACCTCATTCATTATCATCTCTACTTTGCAAATAAAGAAACCAAGGCTTCAAGTGTTTCTGTCATTATCTCAAGATCCACTACTATAAAGGAACTGGGATTAAGAGCTGCTGGCTTGCCTTCAGATTTAGGTCTGAAGGCTTTAGAACCGAAGCGCCCAACCACACAAAACATTATTATGCCTTGTGGCTTGTTTTAAAAAAAAATCAGTCCTATTGTTACTTCCCCTTTATTATAACTTCCTCTTTTATTAAGTATTTGTCTTCTTGTATGCCAAATGTATCTTTTTAGCTACTTTTTGAATTTGGGAGGACAGTATATAAAACAAAGTTCAGGTGATTTAGGGATTGCTTAAACCAGTGTGGGTAAACTCCATCCCAGGATCTGGTACATGAAAAGCATACTGTCCCTTTTTGATTTCCTATGCAATGGACACCACTGCTAACCCTCCAAGTTTTGCTTTCGTCTATTTCTTTCTACTTCTCAGGCCATGTCATGAATTAATTGAACACAATGTTCCAGAAACAAGAGTAATAGTCACAATTGTCTGTAAGTCAATTAGGTGTCATAAAACAAATCAAATTTACATTTTAACATAATTTTTATGTTATATCTTTCATACTTTCAACTTAATGAAATGTAGAGGATGTAAGTCCTTTCTAGAGACTGCATTAAAAAATTGTTCTGAGTACTATTGTGTGTGGTGGAGTGGGTTGGAGAAGTTCTTCCTGCAATAATGTTAACATTTCTCTCCCTTTCTTGAGCCCAAGTTTTCTCATCTGTAAAATGGGACCGATAGTAGTTACTTCACAGATCTGCCATTATAATTTAGTGAAAAGAGCATATGCTAACCAATACTTGGCACTTCTAAATTGTGTAATTGAATAATTAACATGGATATACATTGTCTATACTTTTTTACTTCTTCCTCTTTTCTTCCCTGAAGGCTATTGCTTTCAGGGAAAGCAATTTATTTTTAAAATCTAAATAAGTTACTAGAGTTTTCTTTAGGAATATTTCCAGTTTTTTTCCCCCAGTCTGGGAATGGAGTATTGAAGTTTGAAATAAAGGAAAGATATTTAAAAGTATTAAAGATCTTGCCTTTTAGGTTGTATTCAAATGTGTCACACCTAGTTTGAGGTTTACCTACTAATTACTTTGGTCTAATAATTAGCTGTCATATAATGAATTATAAATTGTGAGTTTAAAAATGTGTGCTGATCTTAAGTATAACCTCTGCCAATGTAGGTAATTGCTTAGTCCTGGTACTGGATTCCTTAGCACATGCAAATTATCAGAGTAGCTTCTGAAGGAAGAACTTCAGGTCCTTAAATAGTGAAACTAAAGCAGGAGCAGTGCTTTGTGAGTGCCAGCTTTGTCACGGAGCTGCATTTATTTTCTCTGGCGATTAGAGGCCTCCCCAAAGTTAATTCCTGGAGAATATTTAGTTACTAGGTTTGGTTTCAATTTTTTGTTGATCTCAACCTTAATCTGACCTTGTCTTCGTCATTAAATAGCATCTTGTGGTGAGGTCTTTGGAACATTTTTATAACAGGTGGATTATATCACAAGTAAATTTATAAATCTTTAGCCCACAAGGAGAGTTCATATTTCTGTGCTATAGATCAGGTGTTCATTCCCAGGCAGGATGTATATGCTGCTTTTATTTCAGTAAGTATAGTCCTTGAAACAATTTTTTACCACTGGGATAATCAATTCGAATTCTAGCCTCTGTGCTCAAATGTTGAACATTGCAGATTTGAGCAAAGCATTCTAAATTTGCACATTTGTGTAATACCTTGTCTGAAAGTCTGCAGTAACTTTGAGGAAATAGTTCTAATCTCTGAACCTTTGTCTCATACACAATGGAGAAAGATAGAACTATTCTAGTTTTCTTGACATAGCAAGAGAATAGCCTTCTTAAGAAAGAAAAAATGGAAAAGTTTTTTTTTCTTTAACTTAGATTTTGTTTTTGATAACTAAAAAGAAGTGTGCTTTCATCCCTTGGAAACTTTGAATTTTCTCAACCAAGTAGAACTGTTTTAGAAAAACTAATTCTGTGGCAAGGAGATTCAGAGGACTCCACAAAGAAATTCATGGAGCATCAGAGTGTTGGGAGATACCTAGCCAATTCGAGGAAAAAATAGATGTGACCAGGTATGGTGGAACATGCCTATAATCCCAGCAATTTGGGATGCTGAGGCAGGAGGATGACAAATTTGAGGTCAGCCTGAGCAAGACCCTGTCTCAAAACAAAATAAAAAGAGTTGGGGATGTAGCCCAGTGGTAGAGATCCCATGGGTTCAATCCCCAGTATCACCCCACCTGCCTGCCCCCCCATAAAAAAAGAAAAGAACAGATGTATTTATCTTATACACTTTTTTTCTGTTTGTAATAAAAACTAGTTAATTGTGTTTTCTTTCCTTAAATCATGCCTATGTGGAAAGGGAAGAGATGGAGATGGAGGTAGTAGAGATCAAGAAAGAAAGAGCGAAGAAAAGAAAGAAAGATGAAGGGAACACTTGAATGCACATACTAGAAAGTAAGCTGCTTAAAAATTAGATACATTAAAATAGATCAAATATTTATTATATCCCTACATTATATGATAGAACTCCTCATAGTATATATTCTTTTTAAGTAATGTGTTTGAAAATTATGTGCAAACTAATAAATTCCTGACCCAACGAAATGCTGAAATAGTTCCCAAAATGTAACAACTCTCGTATTAAGTGTTAAAACTTAGCAAAAAGAAAAACTTTGTGTTTTGACCCACAACAACTAATAATTGTCAGAGGATTACTTCACCTAAAGTGAACTGTAAGCACAGAATTACTAATGGATTGTGAGTGCACTGAATAATTTTTTAAGTGATTATACAATGCATTAAAAATTCAGGGTTTTGAGTGTGAACTATTTTTCTGTAGTGACCACTTTTGTAGCTTGTTTGGAAGCACACTCATGCATCCCTGATTTACCCTGTGAATTACCTATTAATCTCATGATAATTTTATCAAACACAAACCCAGATAGCTTGAGCAGTCTATTGGAAGTCACACACCTAAGAAGTGGTCACCCGTGTCTCAGACTGCAGGCCAGTGTGGGCCATCCGCTAGACCATGTTGCCCACAACATAGTTCCACCAAACACATTTCCTGTTTTGATAATGGACTGCAATTTTGAAAGAGTTATTACACTGTGCTCTCTTCCACATGCATTAGGCAGCAGAGAGCCTGGGAAGAGCATCCCAATTCTAGTCTCTGTTTTACCAGTCTGTCTCACCTGAATCATGTAATTTTCCTAGGCCTCTCTTTCCCTGTTTATAAAATAAGGGGTAATAAAACCTTCCATCTCTCAGGGATGAGTGTTTTAAGGACACATTGGATCACTTATGAGAGAAGCTTTATGTTCTTTAGAAAAAGTACATGCCAAAGTAACATTTTTCTCTGTAATCGTGTAATATATCATAAAAACCAATGCTGGAAGGTAATTAAGTATGTGGCTTTGACACAGGAGTTGAAAGGAATGAAAAACTGATGAAATAAAAATAGTTATCTTGGTGACTGAAATGACATTACCTTATAAGGGCATTCCTGAATCTCTGGTTCACTAAGACAGTTCTTTATCAAAAACAGGATGAATATCTATAACTCCATTAATTGTGTTGTAAGCTAAAATCCATATTCATTTAGGAATACAATTTGTAACATAAAAGATCAGCCGTCTGTTATTAAACTGTTGGGTCAAGATCCTACAACAAATTGAACATTTGGAAAAGAGCAGGAGTGGATCACTGAAAATGATTCAAGAATTAGGAAGCAGAACCTGTTAGGGAAAAGTTGAAGGGATAAAATAAAGTAGAAGCTAAGGCTGAAGGATGAGAGAAATATGAGTGACAGATGGTGACTGGAGAACAGAATGAAAAGAAATTGGTTTAAATCATGACCAGAGGTTTACAGGTAGTGCCCAAGGGAGGGCCTGATGCTTCTGAGGTTGTAAGCTACTGGAATGTACTATTGATTGAATTTATGGAATCTCTCTTTTTTTTTTTCCTGGAGATATATTCAATAATAGGCCACCTTTCCATCTCAGCAAATTGCTGGAGGCTGTGGATAAAAGGGTACATTCTATCATATATTGTGGTTATGCCCTAAGATAATTAAATTTTGGGACATAGTACTTCAGGATGTGAAGTCTATCACTAGAAGAGCTGCAGTATTTCAGGACTCCAATCAGATGCTACTGGGCATATTAAGTAAAGACTTGTGTTCTATTTTAAAGAAAAAATATAGTTATTATTTCTCAGAGCTGGAGAATTCAGACTGCCTTAGCTTTGGCATCAGAAAAAAATATCCCCATAATCAGCACCTGGTATGACAAGATATGGAAGGTTATAAAATTCACCACACCATAGCACCTTCTGAATAACCTTGTACCTCAAATGGCAAAAATAATTGGGTATCTTTTTAAAACTGATATCAAAAATTTATTTAAAAATAGTAACTATATAGTCTGAGTATTTTAAGATAATATCCCTTAAATGTATGTTAGCAAAAACAAATGCTTTTGTTGAAGACTAAATATTACACAGTTATTCAGATTCTCTTATGTGCCCAATAGCTGCATGAATTGCTTCAGTCACATAAAGTAGCATGGGTGTAACCTTGTTTTTGTGAATTTCATTAAATTATCATGGAAAAAAAATTTAAAAGCAAACTCTTGGTTTATATTTTAAAAAGCAATGAGTCAGGATGAATACCAACTCATATGCCTCTTACTGAAATTCTTATTTTTCCTCTTCATTCCAGTTTTTTTCTTCTAGCCAAACTCTAGAGCATCCTTACTTAGATGCTCAATATATCCTGAACCCATATCAATGCCCTATCTCCTATTTTGTCTTGCAACATTACCATGATGTTTTATTTCACTTATGTTTGAATTATTCTTCTGCTCTCACTACCTGTCCTGACAAAATTCTACTGATTCTCTATTCCTCATCACCAATTTGTAGGAAAAGTTTTGTGGACACACCCAAGATATCTTGCTCATGCCTTCTTTTTGGCACTTACCAGAATCTGGCCTGTATTATAGTTCTCTGTCTTATCCTTAATCTTTCTTCTTTTGATCAGAAGCATTTAAAGGTATTGTTGACTTATTTATCCTTTCTTCTCTGCCTAGATATTTTATACATATTGGTTATTTACTAAATCTATGTTGAGTCTGCTTCATGTACCACTTCCCCTTTACCTAGAGTTCTGCCTCTTGCCTTTAGACAGGTATTTTTAGCCACTCCTATTTTTACCCTTATCCTCCAGGTTCCTCTGATAATATGTGACTGAATCTTTATTTCAGCTACCTCCTCTGAGCCTGCCTGGCCTCCTTGGCTGTGTCATGCTCTCCTGCCAAGCTTTGGAGCTCTATTAAAGCCCCAGAGCTATGATTTAACAGCTCAGGGAAACTCTCCAACCACTGCCTTCTTTGTTCCATTCCCTATTCCCCATGTTTGCTTTGGGGTTCCTTGTTTCTGACTTGTTTCCACGTACTTGGCTTTGGCCTCTCTGCCTAATTCCATCATGTCATTGCCCAAGCTGGACAGCTCTTGGCTTTGTTTTCCATTTCAGTTCTCCCCAGGAACTGGCTCTTGTCTCTACTTCCCCTGCGTTTGTTACAGTCCAAATGCAAATCTGGCCCTCACCCCTCACCATTCCATATACTCAGATCCTAGCAGGGTGCAGAACCTGGAGAGAGGGAAATTATGGCCTGTGTGTAGCTAACAGGTCAGTTTCTTATGCTGACACTGGAGAACCCCTACGACCTGGCCTCACCCAGTCTGACAAGCTTCATTGCGTTCAACAGCCCCCTTTCACTGTAAAGCTCTTCTTGTTGACTTGTGACAAGAGACTTGTCCCTGCTTGGGGTTTAACCCAGACCACACTGAGATGACCCCTCACCTAGAATCCCTTCTTCCTTACTCTTAATTTTTCATAGCAATTTCTTTAGGTTCTGATTCAAGACCTACTTACCTTCTGTATGATGTTTCTATGAGACAATTTGGGCCACCTGGCTTTTGCCTATTTTACTCACACAGTGCCTAGAACTAGACAGACACTGAATTGTTATCCTCTCTCTGATTGTTCCAGGAATGGGCATCTCATCTTACCAGTCAATTTATAGAGATCTCCCAAGGTGGGGGCAATGCCAGAACTTTGGTACTTACATCTTCCTCAAATAGTATCTAGTATTTAAGTGTACATATGTGTGTGTGTCTGGTTTGCGTATAAACACATACAAATGTGTATATTGGTATGTGCCGGGAGGATACTAAATGCTCGTTGTGAATTACTTAATTTAACCTGCACAACTAGGGCTGCCACATAAAATATTATAAATAACCCACTCTGTGATATCTTAAAATTATTATCCTAAAAATTAATTACTATATATCTAATTTTCAAATTCAACTGACCATCCCATATTTTAATTTGCTAATTATAGTGACCCTTTACACAACAGTTCAGAGAGGGAGGTGTACATTATATCCATGTTTTATAAATGAGACACTGAGATATAGAGGTATGGAATAATTTGCCCAGAGCGACATGTCAGATAAATTCTGATGTTCTGTGTTCTCTAAGCACTATGCTGATTCATACCATGACATGACATCCTTTAAGGACAGCCTCAATTTCATCACAGAATTAATTGCACAACTTCTGGATCAACTTCAGATCTTCTGTTGCTAACAAGACTTAATCAATAGCTGGAAAATGCAGTACTTTTAATATTAGTTTAATGTAGAAATGGACCTCTTCTGAGAATGAAAGCAAAAGCTAGGTTCAAAATGTAGCCACTATAAGTAACATATGCGGCAGTGGAGATAAAATGTGTTGTGCACAATGAAGCACCTTTTAAATACTCTTAACCAGTATTGTGTTTACATAATATACTTTCCTGTAAATATTGGCTTCCTTTATTAGACTGTTATTACAGTGAAATCACATTAGCACTTCGCAGATTTTTTTAAAACCACCATTTCTTACAATTACATTAAATTAAATTTAATTCCACCTCCCTTGTTTAAAAGAAAACATCCCTGCATTTATTGGGTCTAATTAGCATTACACAGACCTTTCCCATTAAGTGAAGGCACTTGGAATATTCCCCTGAATAGAGAAATCCATTTCCCTGTTGATGATGAAGAAGAGCAGGGCAAGTTTAGGGAGCTTTACAGGATAGAGTTCTTTTTGCTTTGTCTTTCTTTTCTGTTGTGTGAAGGCAGGGCTTGGTGGGAAGCTTTGCACTGAAATGGTCTATGGAAACCAGACTTCATGGAGGAGAAAGGAGGCCTGTAGCCTCTCAAATGTAGGTACTAATATGTTGGTTCAGATGTGAGTAACCTGAGTCAAGCTCCATTTGACACAGTCTGTCTACAGTCACCTTAACATATTGACTGCAGTGTCAATATATCTTTTGGTCCTCTTGCCTCCCCTTCTGAGCCATTCTCCTCTGCTCCTCTCTGCTAACAGTCTCACACTTTACCCCAGTACTGCCTCTAAAGCTCCAAATTATCTCTAGTGCTGCTGAACCTCAGGCCTCACCTCACTTTCACTGTCATTGATGTTGGTAGAGCTGATGTTCTGTTTAAAGTAATTTACCTAAAATTTGAATTACTTGCAGGTTGCCCAACCTCTGCAGAGATTTTTCTTCTTCTTCCTCTTTTCCTTTAATTTGGAAGGAATTTTAGAAATAAGGCTACTTGACTCTGCTTGCCTACAGAATATGGTTTCTTCTAACAGTTTATCGTAGACCAGAAAGACAATAGAAAGTATTTTTGAATGAGATATCTAAATTAGCTAACTTTAAAGTTCTTATTGGTATTAAAAAAAGAAAAGTGCAAGTTCTTATGGCAAGGCAAGTATTGTCTTTAGATAGAATAGGGCTTGAGTTCTGACTGGGGCCTTGCAATATGAGTGACCACAGGCAAAGTTCATAAACACTTTGATTTCCCTTTTTCCTTGTCTGAACGTGGTGTGTTAAATTAAAGCTACCTTTTGTATTTCTGAGAAGGTTAAGGGAAATAATATAACTTGGCTAATTTTGAATCTCCATAAATTATGGCTACTATTATATGTATTACAGATGATGACTCAGGTCAAAAGTGTCATTCATCCTTATCTATAGCTTCATCCACTCCCTCCAAGGGCACAATGACTTGATTTTGGCAACAAAATTGGGGATGATAGTGGTGATCCTTGGGTCCTGTAAAGACCCATTCTTTGAGGGTTGTTTTTGTTTGTTTAGTTTTGTTTTTTTACACTTGGTTTATCTGTGATTCATGGAGATTATTGATTTTCTTTTTTTTTATGGTACATTTGTGACTTGACATTTAGCTAACTCTGCCCCTAGAATGTAAGGAATACATTTGGGAGGTCTTTCTTCTTTCCTTTTTCTTTTTTGGCATGTGAGTGCCATCTATTTGTGAAACAGTTATGGTGAAGAATATAAAATAGAAGTAGAAACAGGATCTTTAATGGACAAGGTGGAGGTGATGGTAGAAAGGTAGTGGGGAATTCTTTATTGTAATTCTTTGATGGTTTTTGATTCTTAAGGAAGACTGTGTAGTAACTATTTATAAATTAGAATATTTCTCCGGGGACCACTTCATTTTCTAAACATGCAGAGGAACATTTTCAGAGATTGAAACAAATGCAAAAAAAAAAAAAAAAAAAAAGACTGATTGGAAAATTAAGTCATTATCTCAGTTGGAGGGCAGTATTTTGCCTTGAGCTGTGTTTTGAATAGCCTGTGGAGTTTACTTAGATTATTTGAGCTAGAGATTTGTAATTTAAAATGATAACCTTTGTATTTGTGTAGAAGCTTTCATTTTAAGAATGCTTACTCTGAAAACTACCTTTTCTAGCATCCTGTGGGAAGAGAAAAGATTGGAATGATAATAACAGTCATTGAAAATGAAGTTATTGCATAAGAAATTAATATTTGAAAATCCTTGATAACCATATAACCCAGATTCTGTTGTTGTACTGTGGACAGTCTATAGGAATGAGGGATTAGGAGAATAGGAAGGACATCATAATGAGTTTCATTTCCACTGTTTCACATTTGGGTGACTAAAAATGTAATATTACACTGTCTTTCTATGGCATGCATCATCAAGATTCTTGCAAGTGTATCTTAAGTTAAAAAGCTTGGCTCAGCTCAGCCATGTCTTAAAAGGGTCGTATCATCAGACACATCTCTTGTAACACTATCTTAAAGAGAGAAATTAGAAACTTTTTACAGATAAGTAATAACAGTTAGCATTCAATTATTCCTCCACATTACCAGATCCTATTCTAAATGCTTTACATAGATGAATACATGAATCTTTATAGCAGTTCTTCAAGATAGGTACATGATTCCTGTTTAATAGATAGGGAATAAAGGCATAGAGAGGGGAAGTCAATTGGCCAAATTTCACAGCTATAAAGTAGTAGTTTCAAGATTCAGATCCAGGAAGTTTGGTTCCAGAGCCTGGTTTTGGAGTCATTACTCTCCACTGCCTCTTTTCTCCTCCTGCTCTCCCTTCTCCACCTTCTTTGTCCTCCCCCCACTCCTCCCCCCACACACCATACCTATTGCTTCCAAAATAAATAAATAATTTCTCCCTTCCTCTTTACTTCTTCCTCCCTCCTTTCTGTCTTCCTCCTTCCTTTGTTTTCCCCTTCCTGTTTCTTCCATCTTTTCCTTCCTCCCTCCTGCCTCCCTTGTTTCCTTCCTACCTCCTAACCCCCTCCCTCCTTTCTTTCTCCCTTTCTTCCTCTTTCAGTGGAAAATAAGCAGGCCCAAGTAAATGTGGAGGATGGGTGGGGCTGAGTGCACTTGAGGAAGGTCACTGATCAGAGTGACACACTGATATCAGAGCTGGAGCAGAGAAAGTGGAGGGGTAGTGGCTAGTCATGTGGGGAAATGAGATTGGTGGCAGGCTTTCTATTGAGCAAATAAGCGAGAGGATAAAAGAAATCAGTATTTTTCTTTCAGATGAGAAGGGTGCTGCAAACAGGAAAAGGGGAAGGCTAGAGGTCTGATACTCTGTAGGAATTGGAAGCACTGGCATGTTTTCAGGGCATATATATGTAACTATGAAATTAAATGCAAATGCAAGAGTGTGTGTACGCCTATGTATGTACATAAAAGGCACTTCTTAGCTTGGTCCATGAGTGGACTGGGGCAGGGCCACTCAGGAGCAAGATTCCAGCCTGCAGCCCTCAACAGATAAAGTGGTGAAGGCCAAGGGGACTGGAGACTGTCTTCCTGAATGAAGACTACCCAAAGTTGTGACCACCCAATGCCGCATGTGATCTCAGGTTGAATTCTTTCATTGTAAAGGAAATTATCCGGACAACTAGTCAAACTTTGAGTGGAGTCACGTAGTGAAGGGAATATGAATTCTTGTCCCTTGTGTACTTTTTCCAACTTTTCTATAAGTTTGAAAATAAGTAACAATTAAAATTTTTAAATGTTAATAATGACCAAGATCATAATTGTCTTGTTACTTTCTTATTCTTTTTGTCAGTAAATTTAAAATTTTGGGATTTGACCAAATTCCCAGAATCAAGGATTATTAAACTCCACTAATCATGGATTAAAATGAGTCTCTGCTAATTACAAATAATGAGTCTGAATAATAGCAGTATTTTTGTACTCTTTCTTTTGGAATGTACTTTGATTCACTAAAATACCATGCTTTTAAGAAATGGGCTGTGTTTCAGCAACCTATTTCCCTGAATTGCTTTTTGTAAAATCATGTTTCTGAATGATACTAACTGCAGAGGGTTTTAGAACATAGGTCTCAGGTAATTAAGGGAAAGGTACTTTCCTTGCCTTGGAATAATTTCAAATATGAGAGGTTTACATGGAGACACCCAACAGATTTCCTACTAGTGTACATTTGCCTGGATTCATAGCTGAGAATCTTCTTACAACTAATTTTCTTTTCTTTGGGTCATTTTCTTTCAGAGATGATCAACTATCAATACGAGATTTTCTAAGGATTTTTTATTGTATGTTAAATTGGGCATACTTTTACAATCCTCTTAAATTCAAACAAATTCAGTACATCCTCAGGACAGGTACCTGGATCTGTAGGAAGTAGTGTATTTAATCATGCTAAACTGGTTATTGGTATAATTTTTGTTCTGCAGAGTCTACTTTTTTGTTGTCTCCAGTTTTTCACTTTTATTTAAAAGGTGCTATGATTAACATCTTTGTAAACTAATTTTTTTTATTTTCTCCTTAGAATAAATTCCTGGAAGTAAACTTATAGGTCAAAAGAATGCAAAACATTTTAGGGTTTTGATAAATGTTGCCAAATTATTTAAAATCGCTAATACTAAAATGTTCCTTACCCATTTTAACTACTCAAATGATCTTTGATACACACACAAAAATGCTTCAGACTACTATATTTAACTTAACAAAAAGTAAATAAATAAAGCTTCAAGTGTGGATTTCCTTTATATTCTTGAAGGGGAGTTTGTTGACCCAGACCACTTCATGATATTACCCATCCCCAGGCAGGCTTCTCAGAAGATGGGAGTATAAGCTCTAGTCCCTGAAGATATAGTGGAGACCCAATGTGGAAGTTAATACTCCTTCTTAAAGAAGAAACACTAGATCCTTCTTACCAACTGTTTGCTTTGCTTTTTTTTTTTTTTCCCACTATAGGGAAATTGAAGGTAAATTCTTCCCCCTTTCCACTTTAAACCATATTCTGACCTTATCTAAAGCCAGATCTCAACAAAGATCATATTTGTTCATTTCTCCTTAGCAGGAGAATTAGAACAAAGGTGGTCAACAGAACTGATTAATAACCCTCCATTTGCTCAAAGTCTGTTGTAAAACCCCTGTCCACTTCTCAGTCTCCTATGGACTTCCAGGTCTGTAGGCAGTCCACCACCCATCTGGCTTCATTCTCAAGTGAATGGCCAGAGGGTCTAAACATCTCTACATTCTGACCTCTCTCAGTAGGTTCATGTTTGAGACTCAGAGCACATCTTTTCAACCATGGTGTCTTTTCCCCACCATTTTCCTTGAGTGTGTTAAGAACAACAGTGTTTTTAATGATGGCTTTGGTTGCTGTTTCTTTTTTATGTCATTTTGGCATGACTCACACATTTTTCGTTTGCTTTTTGCAATAAGATGCTGTTCCAGGGCAGAGATGAAATGTTTTCTTTTTCCAGTAACTTGCAAGTGTGGTACATCCATTAAATCCAGTTACACATGTAACAGAATGTACTATTGTTATTGGCAGTGACCTCATTGATTAATTACAGGCTGACCCTCTTGACAACTTCCTACTGATTTTATTTCCTGAGTGATTAGTTCCAATGTTGCTTATGCAGTTGGAGTAAAGGAGGCTTACAATAATAGTCCTACTTTGGAACACTCTCTGTTCTTCTGACATTAATTAGCAAAACACTCCACGGAGGAAAATGGGTATTTACTCTGTCATAGATGAAAGGGGTTAAGAGACTTGTTGCAGGCCATTCAGCAAGTCACTTGCACCCATCAGATAGCATGAGAAGAAATCAGTCATTTTTCTTTTAGATATTGCCGTCTCAGTTTGGGTGGAATGAAGGCAGCCAAAGATTCAAAGAAGAGCAAATAGTGTGTGGCATATCTCCCACAAAATACGGTTATCCACAGCCTGGCTCCTATTCTGAATATAGATAAAAGGGTGAAATGCAGCCACTCTCCCATAGTTTGGGAACAGATTTCAATTAGGGAATTAATGAGAAATTACATTAATTAGAGTAAAAGTTAAGCTGACCTTACAATGACACCCGTAAAGTACAGGACCATAATGAAGATGAAGAATTATTTCCTTTAATGTCAGTTGGTTTGGGGTGACAGAACAAGTTGATAGGGTTGCTCTTCTCCGTGCCATCAAACAAGGACCAAGGTTTCTCCACCTCCTGACCCTAAATCTCCTTAGATGTTATCTTTATCTCCATGACTGATGCTGGGTCATAGGCATATTCATGTTCCAGCTCACATAAAGTGAAAGAAAGGAACCTCAGGGCATATGACCTGGCTTTTACATTGGAAAAGACCTAAATGTACAATTCTACTTGCCTAGACTAGCAAATCCAGCTGTCAGAGAGGGTGAGGAATGTTTGTAGTTTCCACCTGGGTGGCCCTGATTTCCCATTGTTGTGAAAGAAGAAAACAGATCATGGGAGCAAGTGGCAGTCTCCACCATATATTTATTTGCTGTGGTCCTTCTCCTTTAAAAGGTTTATCAGAGGGCACAGGACTAGCATATGCAGACACTCACTGTGTTTGTTAAATGTGTTGCTTCCGGTGTGAAAAAATAGAGGAAATTCCAGCTTGCAGATTCCAAGTCCTGACCTTGCAAAACATACACACTATCTAGGCACAAGTATTTCCTCCTAATTTAATCATGCTGCTTACTTAAGCCTGAACCTGTTCACTTGCTCAGCAAAGTGGATATATCATATTTGTTTTACTTGAGTAAGCTTTTATTCTCGAATGAATTTTGATTCTCTCTCTCTCAACATAAATAGCATTCCTTCTCCTCCGATCTCAATAACACAGGTATGACACATATAACTGAGGCCTAATTGAGGCTATTCATATTGTGAGGTTGCTGTCTACTTCTATATAAAGCACCGTTTGTCATAAAAGGATGCTTAAATAAAGGAAATCAATCTTGTATCAACAGCAAGCACATGGAACATGAGCCTGCTTCATCAAACCAATATAAATGGATGTCTAGATGTACATCTTTGACCCCAAAGGTCTAAGTTAAGTTCCAGTAGATTTTTAAGTTGGAACAAACTTCTCTTTATATTTGTTTTCTCCTTTTCCTTACTCTTTTCTTTTGGTTTTATTTAATATCACTTCAGTAAATATTCTTTAAGAAACTGCTATGATCCAAGTTCTACGTATAATTCAGAAGCTTATCAGGTGAAGGGTGCCACATACAGAAGTTTTTTAGGTCAGTGAACCTACTCATATATGCTATAATTAATGTATAAGCAATATACAGTAGGAGCACCAGGGAAGGAAAGAGTATTTGTTACCTTTCTGTCACTATGACAACATACCAAATTTTTTATAGAGAGAAAAGGTATATTTTGGCTCATTATCTTGGAGGTTCCATTCTGAGATCAAGTGATCCCATTGCTTTAGACTTTTGGCAAGGACAGCACATTGGTAGGTCTACATGGTGGAGCCAAAGTTCTTATATCATTAACCAAGAAGCAGAGAAAGAAGAGGAAAAGAGCAGGTTCCTTCAATTCCCTGCAAGGTCATGTCTCCAGTGACCTAAGGACTCAGATATGGCCCTAGTTCCTCAGGTTCCACCTCTTCCCAATAGTGCCACCCTGGAAATGAAACCTTTGGGGAACATTCAACCTGCAAACTACAGCAGACAGATTAATTCAAAATGAAATGTTCAGAAAGGCTACTTGAGAAAGGAAGATATGGTAGAGAAACTATGCCTCACAGGAAGAAGAACTTAATTACAGAGATGGAAAAGGTTAAGAAAGGGAGTGCCCTAGGACATTTGGAGGGGTCAATAAACAGTTAGAAGCCACATTGCAGATGGGTTAAAGAGCATCTGAAAAGTTACATGTTAGGAACTGACCAGGCGCTCAGAAATGCAGTTTCTTATCATAAAATCAAATTTAGATTTTTAAAATATTTTTAGTTGTAGTTGTCAATTGTTCTTTATTTTATTAATTTATTTTTATGTGGTGCTGAGGATCCAACCCAGTGCCTCATGCATGCTAGGCAAGAACTCTACCACTGAGCTACAACCCCAACCAAATTCAGATTTTAGTTAATTATCACTACTTCTGTCAACCCTAAAAAAAGTCTAACTGGATGTTAAATGTTAAAGAATACCCCAAAACTAATGTTTGTTTATCCATAGATTAGTCTTCTGTGTTGTTTGGTAATCTCCTAGTTTGATCAGGTACAAATGCTTCACTAAACAGGAGTTTATAGGCTAATTCATTATAGACTGGGCATGGTTTGCTGGTGCATGGGGGCAAAAACAAAGAAGAAATATGTAGCAGACACACGTTGGGTTTTTACCTACATCATTTAATTTTCTTCATCTTTTGTTAACAGTCTTCTATTCAGTATATGTGGCCACATGAGGTAGAATTTTGGTACAGACCCTAAGCTGTAGTCGGTTGGTTACAACAGAAAATGACTTAGAAACTCTGAGAGTCAACACAGACCCATTTCCACTACTGGACAGATAGAAATTCAAACACAAACCCAATTAGTTTGACTTCTCTGTGTGTTCTCAAATACAAAAAAGGGCAAGCAAGCTAATGGCCTGGACAGTTTATGGTGGGTCTCCAAACTGCTAAATCAAATGCAAGGCCCTTTGAAAGAATTCTATTACCACACCAAAGGTAAATTTACCTGCCTCCAGAACAAAGCAATAAAACCCACTTAAAGCACTTATGAAGGCCTTCTGGCTTTGAAAATGTGGCTTTGGGGATCTCACATCCTCTTAGGCTGAAGCTTAATATTCCTCTTTTCTAAGAGCCAGAGGATAGCTAATGGTTCCTAATGGGTCCTGTGCTTGCCTCAATGGGTTGGTTCCCTCAGGAGGTGCCTTAGTTGTAGTAGGCAGCACTGTGAGGAGTGATTTGGGAAGTATTCAGGAACAATGTGAAATGTACATATGCATTGCTATCAGTCCAGAGTGCGTTAGTGTAACATCAATGCAACAAAAGCAGAGCAGTCAGGACACTTAGAGAATTAATTATGTCATCCTTAAGACCCTTACTTTGCCTTTAAAGTTATTTTTCAGGAGTTTCTATGTCTAACAGTTTCATGATTGCAGAAATTAGTGAGGATACCAAGTCAGACAGGAGCTTAAAATATTTTTACTCCCCAAAAGGCATAGAATTTTATCATTTTAGATGCAGGCAGAATAGCAAGTATCCAACTTCTGGTATGTGAATTGTTACAAAGGAAAATTGAACCTTTTCCATCCCTCTTTCTTTGGACCTGTCTCATTTTAACAATAAAACTCAAGGGGTAGACCAGAATTCTGGTCATTTACTGAGTATTCGTTTTTGGGTGTTAGGGATACAGAGTAAACAAGATAGTTCCATTAGTCTTATGGTCAAGGAGCTAGCATCACTGTTAAAATTGTCTCCTTAATCTTTTATAGACAACAATATTGCCCAACAATAGGTCATATACCTACTAATTTGTTTTTAGGAGTGTGAACTATTTTTGATACTAATTAAAACAAACTATATTTAAAAACTTTATACCTATGAGAAAAGTTGACATTTGAACACTGACAGATATGTAATATTAGAGTTATAGTTCTTTAGGTATTATGGATATTTAACTTATTTGTTTCTAAAACATAATATAAAATTTGCTATCTTAAACATTTTAAAGAATATAATATAGTAATACCAATTACATTTACATAATCTCCAGAGTCCTTTTCATTTTTCAAAACTGAAACCTTTATACTTATTAAGTATAACTACCTCCCATCCCCCAAGTTTCTAACAACCACTTTGTATGAATTTGAATTTAACTATTCTAAGTACCCTCTTCTAAGTTGAATCATGCAGTATTTGTTTTTTCATGACTGACATATTTAGCATAATGTCCTCAAGTTTCATTCTTGTAACTTTTCTCAGAATTCCCTTCCTTTAGAAGACTGAATTGTAGTCCATTATAAGTATATGCTACATTTTGTTTCTCTATCCATCTATTGAAGGACATTTAGATTGCTTACACCTTTTGGTAACTGGGTATAATGCTGCTATAAATATTCAATTCTGTGAGCTCCTGCTTTTGTTTCTTTTGGGTATATATCCAGAAGTTGAGTTTCTGGATCATCTGGTAATTTTATTAAGGAGTTTCCATTCTTTTTTCTCATAGCAGCTGCATCATTTTACATTCCCACCCACAGTGCACAGAGGTTCAATTTCTGTATGTACTCACCCACACTTGCTATTTTCTCTTTGATTGTTTATTTTTTAATAGTAGCCATCTTAACAAATGTGAGGTGTTTTAATTCCATTCATGGAGTGCCCACTGAGGGGAAGGCCCTGAGTCAGGTGGTACTGGGTTCTGAGATTCTTTTCTTTGTAGGCAGTTGAAAGATCAACAATTATCTACTGGCATCAGGCATGCTCTGAATCTTCTACATTCTAGAAACATAACTAATGTAAGGCTGAGGGTCTACAATACTGACTCTGTGGCAAGATTGTAGCACTCTTTGTGTAAAGGATTCACATGAAAGGAGTCCCATAATTATGAATAAGTTGTTTGAAATGCATTTGCTAATCTCTTGCTAGACCACATGCCATTATAACATGTGATTTAGTTCCTGGGGTAGGCCAGGAAAATCTATTGAAATAACCAAAACAAAACAAAATAGTAACTATGGATGGTAGATTTTTATAAGAAAACATTATTTATATCATATTTGTTCCTGCTTCTAGCTTGTGATGCCAGAAACACAAGATCCTACTCTTCATTGCATATGCACCCTTAACAAAAACAGGAGGAGCAGGAGACCCTTCTCTTGGACCCTCTGTTCCTCCATTTTCAAGTGGTGGCATGCATTATGGTAGGAGACTTGGCATCAAAACCAAAAAGAAACTTGTGTCAGAATTCAAGAGGTTAGGTTACTTTGCAACACTGGGAAACCTTTTTTTTTTTTTTTTTAACTAATACTGTTACATAAGGCAAGGGCTCAATGCAGTCTCCCTTGTCTACCAGGTTTTTGGAACCATCAAACAATGGCCATTTTCACCTCTGTGTATTAATTTACCAGTTACCTTAGTCATCTATTCATTGATTAGATCAGTCAACCAAACTTCTTTTGAAAATATCTTTTTAATACCTAGTACATGTCTGGCATTATGCTGGTCCCAGGAGATAAAGTGGTGAAAAGGACAACTTAGCTTCAGTCCTTAGGGTCTGTTGGTAGCTATGAATTATTCATAAGTGAGAAACTCTTAGTCAATGTACTGCCTATACATATTGCAATAGTACTACTGGTTGCTTTCCATAAAATCCAATCCCCTCACCATTGCTATTTGCTGCCAAAATCTATTAAGCATGATTCAGAATGCTTTCCCTTTTACTAGTGCTTCTAAATGGATATGTGGTGGAGTGCTCACAGGAAAAGAGAGTAAAGAGGTAACTTAAAATAAAAATTCAGTGTTAGAAAAAAGTATACAAATTCATATATTATATATATATAATTTTATACATATATATGTATGTATGGAGCTAGGAATAGGATTATCTGGATTTGAATGTGTACTCCATATCAACTATGTGTGTTCTTTTTTACTGCCTTCTTTTTCTTTGTAAGTTTCTTTCTTTTTTTCTTTCTTTCTTTCTTCCTTTCTTTCTTTCTTTTGGGCAGCAATGATGGGATTTGACAGGGATGTGAACCTCTTACAAATGTGACTTCAGTAGCACATGAGTTCAGAAGAGGGTGGTGGAGATGGAATCTCTCATTATGCACATTTGGAGAAATCCATGTCCCTCCCCATTATGGCTCCTCTGAGATTCCTCCTCAGCTTTCCAGCCTGCATGTCTTCTTGGCTTCACCTTAGATTGCACTTCTGAGAAGGCTGGAATTTGTTGAATTGAGTACAAGGATGTGGGCAACTGAACAAAAAGTGTTTTATTTATTTCCTGACAGGCTTTTAACAGGCTGTGGTTATAATGGGAGAGAAATGCATTCTGTCCACAACACGAAATGCTTTTCTTTCTGAACATTATGGTGGTACTTCCTGGCCCAGGATTTCCCTGCTTGTTGAATTTGGTCTTTCTTTTGTTGGTCTATGAAGTAAGAAAGAAAAGAACAAGAGCTTTGTAACCCTAATAGTGAAGTAATAATTAAGTCTTTTTTAAGGGCAGGCTTATTCCCACATCTCATTCCAAGGTGCAGGATATATTTTCTCATTAGAAAACACTTTATTCATTTGTAGTGCATGAAGCATTAGACAGCATAAGTAAATATGACCTGATTCTCATGGAGCTTCACCTTAGGCACAAGTGCTATTAATGTTACACATAACAGTTTTCATCAGACTCCCTGGACCAGCTGCCTCAACCCCACTGTCATGTTCTCTCACTTGCAGTTTCCTGGGGCAGGCGGGTATGATAGACATCTACCTGTTCTTGACTAGAATAGAACAAGATAGACCAGTGGGCAATGTCTGTACGTGTCTCTCAGGAAAGATTGCATGGGTGGGAGTTGAGATGGCTGAGAGCTGGTTGGCGTGAAGCTTATGAGAGTGGTATTTCTGAAATTATCCCTAATACATATACAACTCAAAAAGGTAAATTACTATTTTTGTAAGAAATATACTACATATATTATGTATCTTTTCTTTTTAAGAGTTCGTGGGGAGATCATAGCCACGTTGGGTAGGTACTGTATGTGGAGCTTTCCCAATTGAGTGATCTGAGGACCTTGACTCCCTATATCGCACTTTCTGAAGAACATCAAAAACTCTAGAAGTTTCATTTAGGATAGGTTCAGAGAAGCAGTCCTACTACAAGGAACTCCAGTGGCTTGTTCTACAACATTTGCAGGGTTAACATGATTTTATTTTTCAAATGACATGTTAATTCACAGTACCTCATAGGTTGATGGAGACTACGGGTGCCATGTTTTGGTGAAGCTCTCTTCCAGATTTGGTGGCCTGCAGTTACAATAATACTGTGAACCAGGTCACCACCCATTCTCCCTGCCATGAGAGAAGACTATGTCTTATTATGAACCTTATTATGCACAGATCATGAAGGTAATGAATCATGGGTGCAGTGAGAATGATCCTCTTTCTCCATTGTTTTTGGTATCCAGTTTTAAGAACAACAAACTTTCTTTATTTGACCTTGTTTATTAAAAAGCTTTGACTATAATTTATATCAAGCTTCAATTCTGTCAAATGCTATGGCATATCATATTGCAACCAAGTACTGATCTCCTGTTCCCCTCAGCAAGGCTAAGTAAGTTCTCAAGAGATTGACAGCAATTTCTATGTAGTTCTTTCCTAGTGTTCTTACCCTGAATTACTAAGATTTTTGTGAGCTTCTTTTTCTAAGCTTCTTTTCTGTACCACTTGAACAACCAACATTAACGTGAATTTCGTTCTCTTCATTTTCTAGTGACCATTTCTTTTATCACATCCACACACCTACCCCTGAATATTTTTTCTCTTTGCATTTGCCTCATTGCATCCTCCTGCATGTCAGTACATAGTTTACAAAGTGATTTCATAAACTGGCTCAATTGTTAAAAATCTGCCTGAAATCACAAATAACTGAGTCAATTATGGGTTGCAGTTGGGTTGAAAATGAATCTGGGTAGTTCTCTTTTTTTAAATTCATTTTTTAAAATTTTTGAGACAGGGTTCTGCTATGTTGCTTATGCTGATCTCAATCTTTTTGGATCTAACAATCTTCCCACTAGCCTCCCAAGTAGACTACAGTCAAGTTCCACCACACCTGACTGGGAGTTGTCTTGTATAGCTGTATGAAACACATTTAACTATGATATCATTTACATAGTTATTCATCAAATATTTATTTTAAGGACTTTTTGTATACTTACAAGTGATAGGCACTTTGTTCTCCTTAAGACAAACTCTTAGGATATCATTATTCTTGATCTATAGCTAAGAAAATGAAAACTCAGAGCTCATCTTTTACCCAGACTCACAAAGTTGGTGAAAGGACAGATAAACTTTGGTCTCTGTGACTCCAGCCTAGCTCTATCATGTGCTTTATGAAGGCTTCTTCGTAGGTGGAGAATTCTTGGCTTTGGTGAATCTCTTTGTCCATTTTGGGGCTGGGGAGATAGCTCAGCTGGTAGAGTACTTGCCTCACAAGCACAAGGTCCTGAGTTCAATCCTCAGTACCACAAAAAAAAAAAAAAAAAAAAAAAAAAAAAAAGATACTCTCTTTGTCCATTTCTCAAGCGATACTTCCCTGGCTGCTTATTTACATGGAGGACAGTAATGCGTGGTTTGGCATATTGCTTGCCTCCCTAAGAGAGTGCTGAAAGTGTTGATTCAATGTATATTCTGAGAAATGTACACTTTTCTTAGAAAATGGATCCTATTACACATTATTGATAACAGGATACGAAACTAAATGACCCGGGGATGCATGACTAGTCTCAAGTTTATAACTAAGTTCAACATGCCAGGCTGATATGAATCAAAATTAGAAAAACCTTTGGGAAAATATTTGAAATAGGAAAATAGAAAAATGCATCAGTTACCCATGGGAATAAAAAATGTCTCATTCATTTAAAAATCTGTGTTTCATTTTGAGTTTCTTAAGAGAACAATCTCCACAGGATATCTTTTTCTTTGAAGTTCATAGTTGGAAAATGATATTGAAATCCACACTGAAGAATCTAATCGGGGGGTGTATGAAAGATGGTGGAATGAGACAGACATCATTACCCTATGTACATGTGTGATTACACGAATGATATGAATCTATATCTTGTACAACCATAGAAATGAAATGATGTACCCCATTCTCTAATGGGGATTAGGAATGACCAAACATGTGAACTTGGGGTATAAATTCTTGCTAGCTTTATAAAATGATTTTCTAAATCATTGGCATAATCATGCACACCAGGCTTACCTTTGTTTAGCACATAATCATTTCCACAGGATTGTGAAGGCATCTTTGGAGGTCCACAGAACTCTCTAAATGAAAAGTATGGATTCTCTCTCCTTAAATGCATTGGTCAGGAGCTAGGCTCTCTATCCCTCCGTTTCTTCAAAGTGATAATAGTGATGATGATGATGATGATAAAGACCTAACAGTGTTGTTCTTAAGATTAAGGGATGTAATGGTCAAAGTACTCAGCCAAAAATACAAACATTCCCAGCACAAAATACATACTCAGTAAAGGTCAGGTCCTCTCAGAGTTGTTTTGACTCCTGTTCTGTGATCTTTCCTCCATACCGTCTGCTCCTGCTAGTCATAGAAGAAGATTCTGAAAATACAACCTCTTCAGACTATACCATATCTGGAGAGAGAACATCACTCTGCTGTATCTAAACCTCACTTCTTGATGTCACCATCCAGGGGAGGACATTCCTTGTTCAAGTGAACAGTCTCAATGTCCTGGGAAGAAATATTAATAGAAAGTCCAATAGTTTCAATCATCAAGTCCCATCCAAGATAAGTATCACATCAAACTGTAGTCCCTTAGCACTCAAAAACACATTGAAGAAAAGATAGCCTTCTAAACAAATGGTTCTGAGAAAATTGGCTATCCATATGTTGAAGAATGAAAATAGTTCCCTATCTTTTGCTCTGCACAAAAGTCAGCTCAAAGTGCATCAAAGACCTAGAAATTATACCAGAAACTCTACAACTGCTTGAAAAGATAATAGCATCAACATTCCAACACATTGGCACAGGCACCAACTTCCTTAACAAGACCCCTAAAGTTAAAAAAATAAAACTGAGAATCAATAAGTGGAGATGACATAATATTAAAAAGCCTCTATGCAGTAAAGGAACAAGAGTGTAAAAAGAGAACCCACAGAATGGGAGAAAAAAAATTTCAGCTACAATTCTGAAAGGAGATTAATATATGTTAAGAACTCAAAAACTTTTATACCAGAAAAACACATAACCCACTCAATAAATGAGCAAATGATCTAAACTGGCATTTCTCAAAAGAAGAAATACATATGACCAAAAGAATATATGAAAATAATGTTTGAGATCCTTATCAATCAGGCAAACGCAAATCAAAACTATACTGAGATATTTATCTCACTCCAGTTAGAATGACGATCATACAAAAAACCAAAGGCTGAATGTTTTCCCTGATAAGTGGAGAATGATATATAATGGGGGTGGGGTTGTGGGGAGTGAGAGAAGAATGGAGGAACTTTAGATTATGTAAAAGGAAATGAGAGGGAGGGGGGTATGAAAAATGGTGGAATGAGACAGACATCATTACCTATGTATGTGTATGATTACACAAATGGTATGAATCTACATCATGTACAACCATAGAAACAAAATGATGTACCCCATTTGTATACAATGAATCAAAATACAGTGTGTAAAAAATTAAAAAATAAATAATTTTAAAAAATTAAAAAGAAAGAATACAAATAATAATAATTTCTTGTAGGACATGGGAGGAAAAAAGGTACACTTATACATTGTTGGTAGAACTGCAAATGAGTGCAATGTTTTAGAAAGTAATAGAGAGATCCCTCAAAAGGCTGGGAATGGATCCACATTTGACCCAGCTATCCCACTCCTTGGTATTTGTCCCTTAGTAACTGAATTAATGATTACAGAGATTAAAGTTTACATTTGAGGTTGGTTTTTCAAGAAAATATTTTCATCAGTAAAAATATGTGCTAAGCATATGAAATTACATATTTATTTACACTCACCAGGGAGGAGGTGCCCCACATATAGAGAAGTTGAACAACAGAAACCTGTGACTTTAAGTGCTTATGCAACAAATAACACTTTTTTATGTGCTGGGGATTAGAAACCAGAGTCTTGTGCATGCTAAGTTTACACTTTACCATTGAGCTACACCCCCAGACCAAAGAGCCTATTTAGGTCTAAACTTTTCCTTATAACTAATCATGATTAAACTTAAAGGTTTAATGATGATTTTAGGTCTTCATTAAAACATTCATTATCCCACTGAGCTGTAATAAAGTGACACCTAAGGTTCACTTAAGATAGGTAGGTTAATAGTTAAAATAGAAGGTAGTTAATGTAGGTAGGTTGTTGGCCATTCCTTCTACACACATCTGTCTGTGCCTTTTGCCTTCTTGTGTTTACTTTTTTTTCTTGTTATAGTTGTCCTCTCTATCTTCTACTCTTACTATCAAATCTTATTGTCAGAACCTACTTTTATCAGTTCAATTCTCCCCTAATTATTTACCACTTGTGTAAATTGAGGAACTGTAAAATCACAATTGCTCAAATTGTTCCTAAGTAAGAGTGTTTAGATTTTCAGTGAAGCCCAGCTGGTCTCTCCTCTCAGTTAAATGCATGAACTTCTGATTACTCCTGATTTTCACTGCATGGCTAAGGTGCTTCCCTCAAGAAAACTGAAAGTCCATTGGACTACGAATTAAACAGAAAAGGTATGTTTATAATAAAGTACTTAATTCTGATAGTAAGTGCGTTAGAAGTTTGGATTAGGTGAAGCTATTAGAGAAGGTTTCATAGAAAAAGATCAACTTAAGATAGATCTTGAAGAATTTTTTATAATTGTACATTCACCCACTCATTCGTTCATTCATTCATTTGATAAATTTATTATGTGTCAACTAAGTGCAGGGTTATACAATAAACAAGGCAAGCAAGGGTTCTTATATATTGTGATAAGGGTAGACAGATAATAGACAAGTAAATAAGAAATGAGAACATTTCAAAGAATGAAAAATACTTGAAAAAATAAGAAAGAAAAGTAAATGTTGGGCAAAGATATCAGGGGCCACTTTAGAGAAGGTGACTGAGAAAGACATTGGGTGGTGGTAAGGTTTCATCTTAAACTTGAATGGTGAGAAGGATCTAAACATGGGAAAATGGAGAAACAGTTCCAGCAAAGGGAACAGCAATGCAAAGGCTTATAGATCAGACCAAACTTAGCAACTTCAGGGAACAGAGAAAAGGCCTCTGAGTCAGGAGCCAGGAGAAGGAAGAGAGGTGCCATCGAAGAGGGAGAAAGGGAGGCAGAGCAGGATCATACAGGCATTTAGACTTTAGTGTAAGTGCAAAACGGAACCTCCTCCTTGAAAGATGGAGGTTTCAAGTGGGGAGTGATATGAACCAACTGTTTTTTACAAGGTTGTCTGACTTCTATAAGAAGAAAGTGGGGATGGGGTAGGAGTAAAAACAGGCAAAGACATTTCATGAAGGCACCTTCAAAGGAAAAAGCCCACACTGCAAGGTTTGTGTGTGTGCTTGTGTGCACATGGCAGATTGGGGGAAGTAGTCTGATCAAGGGTAAGGGAATGGCAAAGGATATCAAGTTGGAGAGAGGGGCACAAAAATGTGCAAACTTAGAATGGAATCTACTACACAAAGAATTTCTGTAGCTTTGAGAGAGATTTACCTTCTGTCCTTCTGCAAAAGAGTTTAGGGTTTGTATTCACATCATTATTTCCAACACTTGATGGCCTCTGAAAATTCACATAAAAGAAATAACAGTGCAGCCAGTTCCTGATTTCAAACTGGGATAGTTCTTAAAAATCTAGCCCTCTGCAAATCTGTGGATTTGGAAGACTGATGATTCCAGCCAGATATTTATAACACACATGCATCTGCTTCTCTCTCAATGAGAATAATAGTTGACGTTTATTGGGTTCATACTGCCTGCAAGACGTAGTTCTAAGTGCTTATGTGTATTATTTTATTTAATTGCCACATCTATTTTATCTCGATTTTGCCAATGGGGAGACAGGCACAGATTGGCTGATTAGCTTCTTCAAGGTGACAGAAAATGAAAGATGTTGCCAGGATTTGAACCCAGGCAGTCTTGACTTCTGCATTTGTGTTATAAATTGCCTTACATGCCTTTGGCTTCATTGACTGGTGCCAGATTCCAGCAGGAATCATTAGGGAGAGAGACATGACTAACACATGCTGCAAACCCAGGAAGCTCAGATGAGTGGCTGTGACTCAGTGCTCCTGGAAAGAGCTGGCTTTTCAGTCTGATCCAATTCTGCTGGGTTTCTTTGTTGTTAAATAACCTCTGTGATCCACTCCAGCCCAAGAGTGGCTTCTTCCTTGATAGGTCAATGGTAGTTGTTTATTGTTGGGTTTATTCCAAAACTAAATAAGTATAAAAGAGCAAGCTTTCTGAGCCTTATTAGCAGAAGATTCAATAGACTCAAGGTTGGTTAATTTTCAGTCCATTTATTTGTTGACCCTGCTGAGTATCAGCACAACAATAAATGCAGTCATTCTGTCAGCTTCAATGTACTTTTTAACAAGGACTTGAAAGCCCTGAGAGCTTTGTCTATACAGTAGGTTGATATTGCTCTCAGTATTCATAAAGTGAGATATGGTGATAAATCATTTAACCCAAACTTTACTAATTAGAATAAATGTATAAAAGTCATTTGGTAATGGCTTATGTTCTCTCAGTAATTCCTGAAGTTCGGTAAGCTTTGCTGGGTTTCTGTCTTTAGTGAGAATTGCAGGATTTTCCCAGCTCTCTGCTGCTGCCTGATCTAGCCCTATAGTAACTATTCTTTATCATGTATTGCCTTGGGAAAAGGATTTCTAGGTCCATACAATTCCATAGTTACTTCTCCCTTCTAAGAGATTAGATTGTATGTGAATAAATTAGACCCAAGTCTAAATGAGGAAAGAATAACAAACTGTTCATAACTCTCAAGGTTAATTGTTTCATAATTTCAGTAAAAACCTGTGGTTTTATTAGAACTCTATAAAATACAGCTGTGCCTCAATTTCAGCAAGGTGTTCGAATTTCAGAAGCTCCTTATTTATCATAAAAGTGTGGATTCATTTCATATCATTAACTACTTGGTTTGATGTCATTCATTTCCCCTGCTTTGTCCTATTTATTTCTCTATGTCCCCTTGTCTTCACTGTCTTTGAACTGTCACCACACTTAACGTCAGACTTTGTACACAGTAGGTCTCTATTTATTACTTATTTGTGAAATTGTATGGTTTTAAGAAGTTCACCAGATTGCATTTCAACTAACAGTGGAAATAGAAGCCCAATGTATGCTTTTAAATAAATTTTTTTTTCTTCCCTACTAGCCATTCCAGGATCCCTGTTTTCACATGGACTGGATTTTTATACTCTTACATTGTGAAGCCAACAAGATTCATTTTTCATCATACCCTTAATTCAGTCTAAAATATTCTCCCAATCACTTAGTTCTAGATGCTATGGTAGGCCTCAGACTTTTCCTGTAAAGAGGAGGCCAACTCAATTTTCATTTGTACTGCAATGAATGTCATTTGTACATACCTGTGAGGTCTCCCTTGGTATAGGTATGTGTCCAAGGGTCCAGTTCTATTCTGTGAGGGCCAGCAGATATGCTAATAAGTTTTTTTTTTTTTATTTCTGGCAACAGAGACAACTTCTTGAGAGTCTTTCTCCTATAGTACCAGTTGAACAGAAAGTGAAATGTTCAAAAAATACTTTGTAAAATAGCAAATATGTATGGATCCATTTGCTGTGTAGAAATTATTTTCTTCCTTTTTATTATAAATTTGTGCTCAGGGAATACAGAGTAACCTTATAAACTTAATGATATTTAATTAGTCTTTAATATATTCTACATCTATAATAGTATTCGGGGAACCTTGAAGAAACAATGGCAAAGGAATTGTCCTTTTTGTAGGTGATGTGTCTATAATCCTTCCTGGGTAGTTTCCAATCCCCTTTCCCCAGGTCAAACCCTGGAATACTTTGTGACCACATCAACTGTTTCAAGTAGAGCATTTCCCTCCCATACTTAAACTATATGTAGGCATTTTTATACTCACTGATCTTCATTCATTGACCCTATTGTATACATTCATTCTACTTAAACTCTGTCCCCTTATTCTGTTCCCAGCAGCGTCTCTGAACTCAAGGAGGGTTGATATCTATTCCACTGCATCCCTCACTGGCATGGTACTCTCATTTTCTGGCCAAGTAATCGATGTGACAGTGTTCTGAAATGGCTAGAGCAAAGGATTCAGGATCAAGTAGCTCTGGGTTCACATGTAGTCTCCACTAGATATTATCTGAGCATCTGTGTGAGCAAACTATTTAACCATTTTGAACTTGGTGTTGTACATCTGTAAATGTAATGACTTCCATGTGATATTTATGAAGATGAACATGAGATAAGAAAGTAAAGCACTCAATATAGCACCTGGCCTATGGAAGGTGCTGTGCTCAGTGTGTGAAGCTCCTACCCTAGTGCCTGCAGCATCACTGCTGTGTTGCTCCACCAGCCCTCAGTCACCAACTTCCTACAAGGCAGAAGCATGGACTCTGTCTCCTTTTGAATTCAAATACAGCAGCCAATCTGACAGACAGGAAGGATTGGACAAATACTTATTGACTCTTGTATAAATGACATAAGCAATCTTCCCCACATTGCTGGACACAAATTGATAGCATGTGTGTCAGTGGAGACCACCATAGAGCACCCCATGCTAACCAGGTTTCTTGGAGTGAGCTGAACAGCCTGGGATCAATAGACACTCATCCCAGATGTGTACCATGCACTGATTCTTAGTCATGGGAAAAATACTGAACAGAACAGATACATCTTGACCCTTAGACAAGGTTTTATCAGGTGGGAAAGTGTCTTCAAATAAACACACACACACATACCTGTATAATAAGGATCAGAGCATACCCTGAGAAAGATGAGGGAGAACTAATATAGTTTGAAATCTCCTCTGAAAAAGATAAGTGAGGCATTAGTAATTGAAACCACTTATAGACTTATTTTGTACTTCATCCTTCACAAACTTAAATCTCATAAAAATTAAACTCAAAATAATGCCATAACACAGCTATGGCTATACCCCTTTTAAAAAATGGGAAAAACTAAACTCTGGGGAGTAATTCTACCAAAGTCAACCCCTATTAGGTGGCAGAACCTGGACCACTGCCAAGAGTATTCGCAAGCTTTTGCCCAGGTGGGGTGATCAATTTGTAATACTCCTTGTTAGGGCCCCTTAGCGAGATTGCTTCCAAGTGTCAGTTTTCAGAATGGGTAACCAGCCAAGGAAGTGTGCTGGAAAGGGACAGACAGTAAATCCAGTGAATGTAGCCTGTCATACTTTAACCAAAAACTCATGTTCTTTCCTCATTTACAAGCTGAATAAGTTAGTGGTGTGATAAACCTTCTGCTTTTTCCCCTCATTAGACCATCAACAAATGGTGGCTGACTCCCTGTCCTGACTCCCTCCTGGTTTATACTTGCTTCCGTGAATCAAAAAACAATCAGCGTTTTCTCAGTGAAACGAGTCATGAGATTTCTCTTATTACAGTGTTTGTGCCTCATAATTCTCTCCCAGGAGTTTCCTAATGAGGTTTTATTTCCTTTTAAATTATTAGGCAGAAAATTCTGTTCTTGTTTGGGCCAAAGCCATATCATCCCTTCCAGCCTCATCCAGTTAGCATGCATCTTCCTTCTGCCTGGAGGAGTGTGCAGCATGTATGACCCTCCATGAGAATGATACCTTTTTAGGTCAGGGATCTGGTACCCATAAGACACAGTACCTGGATCCTGCCTGTAATTCAAGCATGCAGGAAAGATGCTCTGCTTTTGCTACTTCTGCCCTCACACCTCTTCTTTCCAGCTCATGGATGAGCAAATGACTCCACTTGGTGAAGATGATAATAGCAATAATAAAAGCACTTTCATTTGCTGAGTGCTGTCTCTATGTCAGTCATTTCTGCCAACTTCTTTATATGCATGGTTAGTTTAATCCTCACAATTATTTTCTAAGGTTTCTATTATTAAATCATATCTTAGAGTGAAGGAAACTGAGACTTAAAAATGTTCAACTGATATGTCAAGAGACCCTGTCAGTAAACTTTGGATTGGAGACAGGACTCAGAATTTGCCCTTTCTGAGTCACAAGTCTGGTTCTTAAGCAATCTGTGTGGGCTTTAGTGCAAAGAAGTTTGGGATATACCCACACCTCACTTCGACTTCTGATCATTTGGCTCACTGTGAGTATCCCTACCCTGCTAAAACAGCAAAGCTGGGGAAATAGAGAACCAATTTAATGATCCCCAAACTTTGTTAGATTACAAAAGAGTGTTAATAACTTCCTGCATCTCCACCTTCTCTGTTCACCAGTAGCAATGAAGAGATATAGTTGATCATCAGTCCATCGATGTGACTAGTTTTCACCTAAGTCATCTCTGATGATATTACATAGTGCAGGAAATATAGGGGCAAACATAATGCTTGTTTTCTGGGTTGAAAGATTTTCATATTTTTGGTAGATTTGAATTTTCTCTGGTGCTGAGAAATTTTTTGTTGGTGGTTAATGCAAGTCCTTGCTGGAATTTCCCTCATGACATCATTCTGTTGCACTCTCACTCCTCTTCAGGTACCACTGTGGTAAAGAATGGCAGCATGACTACTGACAGAAGAGGCAGAGAAAGAGGAAAAATGACTTGCCCAAAGTCATGCAGTTAGTTGACAGTGTCATCTATTTGAATAAAAACTGTGACAGCAATCACATTGATCCTTTTAAATACACTTTTGGAGAAATTTTGGTTCATAACAATATTTTGTGTTTGGTTTATAACAATATTTTGTCTCCTTAGGAAACTTTATTTGCATTCCCCCACTGGTTTCAAACTAGCTTTAAAGCAAATGTTTAGGAATCTCTTGCATATATGAAGGGATAATTATTGTTTTGCTGTTCAGTCTTAAAACAAATTAACCAAGCAACACTATATTTTAAACATGTATTTAACAGTAAGAGAAACAATGCAAATGTTGAGCCTCCTTTTGAATACCATGTGATTCAGATTGCCCCTATATTTCATGTACTACGTAATATCATAATCTTTTCTTGCCACATGAATCACATTATTTAGTATTAAAGTTAGTCTCATACTCATTTCTCATTTACTTTTTTTATTGTAAACAAATGGGATACATGTTGTTTCTCTGTTTGTACATGGAGTCAAGGCATACCATTTGTGTAATCATATATTTACATAGGGCAATGTTGTTTGATTCATTCTGTTATTTTTTCCCTTCCCCCCACCCCTCCCACCCCTCTTTTCCCTCTATACAGTCCTTCCTTCCTCCATTCTTACCACCCTCCTTATCCCTAACCCTAAACCTAACCCTAATGAAAAAGTCAGCAATTTACTTTTCTTGCTGATTTACTTTTTCAGTCAGTTCTCCATATACCTTTAATATGACTGGTCTTCCTTTTGCATAGCCTGTCCAATTTCCTTTGTCCTGATAAGACTTTGGACCACCAACTCTCATATCTACCTAAATTTCCTTAGATGTGTAGTCAAGTAAATAGAATGTTTTCCATTTTATGAACATTTTTTTCCTTAAAATGAAATACTACAAATACCATGACATTCAACACTGTGTTTGAGGTTTTAAGTGTGTTCAGGAAATTAAAAACTAGGGTCCCTGCAGGAACTATGTGATAATGATACATGGATGATAAGTGTAACAAATTTCACATATACCCGAAAGAGCTGAGTCATCACTGCCTTTTTGCTGTGAACAAATACCAATTCCCTGACCTCAGAATCTTCAAACGTTAAGTTAATGCATTTTATTTCCATTTCCAGTGAGTTGTTTGAGGCAGTATTACACACATGAGTTCTGATGGGTTTTATATTACCAAGATATTGATACTTGCCAAAGCTCAGTTAATTTACTTTTCATTTTCAACTCCTTATGGAATGATATGCTGTTAGTTGTTACTTTTCAATCTTATGTTCACGCTTTCATATTGCAATTACTCAGCTTTTAATAGAAAGCTAAATGGAAAAATCCTGCTTGAGTGTGAAATATGTGAATTTGCTGGTTACATATTCTCTACCTCTTTCTTCTTTTTACATCATACCTCAAAACTTCTCCAGCCTGTCTCCTCTCTCCTGACAGTGTAATGAAATAGGATATAGCTTATAGAATGGGATAGCTGATTGCATGGTAGTATTCCTGGTTAATTATACCTATGAGAATCAAAGAATGGATAAGAACCTGATAGTGCGATAATGTACTCCATGAAAATATAATCTTGAGTTCAGCAATTAAATAAAACCTCCTCATTTCCATCACTGCAGTATTTTACTACAGAATCAATGCCTCTGGAGCAGCATGGCCACCAGGGCAGGTGGAAATAACTTTAGAGAGTCGGAGAGCTAGGGAACACTCTCAGAGCCTTCTCTTTAAAAAAGTCTGCCCCTCCAAAAGCAAACTGAGCTTCCAAAGACAAAGACACCCTACAGAACAAGGAGGAGAAGGAATTAAACTAAGTACAAATCTTTGTCACAAGAACTCCCTAAGTTTGCATTTTTGTGACCATGGTTTATGAATGCAGCTGTTTTGTTGTACATTCATTTGGAGTATTGTGTTCTTGAGCACTTACTAAACTAGGGTCCTTTCTTTCTTACTGATGACTTAGTCATGATTATTAAATAACTGAGAGAGGATTGTTTGGTTCTTAGAACTCTAATCTATGTACACCTTTTTATTCATGGTATCTCTATGTCAGTTCCAAAGCAGGAATGAATCCTTAAGTGCCTCTTTGATAATAGAAAAATGCTTGCAGTGGCTCCAAATGGGTGTAGGAGAGTTTCTGGTTTACTAATGAATATGAATGTGGGTCAAAACCTGTTCAGAATTTGTAGGCATCTGTTCCTCTTTGTGTGTGTGACTGTGTGTATGTTTGGTGTGATGCCTACGAGTTTACATTGTTAACCTGTGTTTTAAATGTGTACTATCCCAAATGGAATTCAAGTTTGGATTTGCTTTATGAAAAACAAGTGCATTATAGTTTAGGTACTTTCTGAGCTGAATTACATGATAGACAATACAATGTATTTTAGTATCAGAACTTGTTTTGGGACAAGACAACTAATGATCAAATATGAAAGTAAAAACCAACAGTTATCAGATTTGCAAATGAAAGCTTGTTCATCTTCTGAATAAGAAAGAAAACTGGAAGGGTGGTGTGTGTGTGTGTGTGTGTGTGTGTGTGTGTGTGCATGCATCTGTGTGTGTGTCTACAATTTAAGCACATTATTCCTGTTGATATGTTGTTCTTATTTCATTTGCACTTTACCAGCAGGCCTGGAAGCTGTATCATTTATTATCATTTGTAGGGTTTGGACATTGGGTAATTTACATTGAACTACTTGATATCAACCGACTAAAACTGTCTTTCCCAGTTAATAAGTGAAACTAAGATTTACTTATTAAGTTTGAAATTTTGTCAATAATCCTAGAAACAAATTCCCCTTTCAGGCTTCTCATTTTCCCACATTAATAGTGCACAAACATTTTAAAACAGATTTCTTTTGAAATGATTTTTTTATTCATTTAACACAAATTTAAGTTGATAGTAAGTGAAATTTTTAGGTAATTTAATTTTGATTGAGCTAGCATTTATTTTGCACTTGTATAAAGGATCTGCTATCAAAATTCAACAGTGAAATTAGATTGGTAGTAAAAACATATGAGAAAGTATATTTAAGTCACCTTTCCAGGAGGTCTTTTTTGAGCATAGACTCTGTACAAAAGTTTGGTCAGATGCAAATCTTTCAAAAAAATATTACCCTTAAAATTTTTCTTAGATATGAATTGGATTTTGTAGAGTAATTCTTATGAGTTCTTTCTAAGCCTTGAAATAGATGTGTATTATCACTGAAAACACTTTGCTAACATTTATTGATGTTATACATTTTTAAAGTATGAAGCTGTGTAGCTCTGTGCCTTTAAAAATATTCTAAATTTTAATTACTGATATAGTTCAGGTCACTTTTAGGTCCAACCTTTCCCTTTTAGCCTTTTTCACATCTTTTTTTTCATTTTTTCTTCTAAGTAAACAGACTTCAGATATCCCTTTTACCTTTGAAGTCTCACCTTTAGCATCTTGTCCTGGGGAAGCTTTTTTTGGCCTCTCAGATGAGCCCCTGTTTCCTATTTTATGAACTCAAAGCACCTCATTTTTATAGCACTTTCCATATTTGAAATTACACAATTGAAATGTTTCTTTAGTGCTTTCTGCCCCTCACCACTACACACGTGGCAGAATAGAGATGACATTTAAACCTACTCACTGACAAGGCCTGGAACATAGTAGGTGCTTTGATATTTGTGGAAGGAATGATAGGATACATTTAGACTACAACAGGCTTCCATCCTCTGCTTCCTTCACTGAGATGTTCTTATCTGAACACATTTAAGTTAATGTTTGTAGAATATTTCAAAATCCAGAATGAAGGCTGAATTGAACCAAATTTCTTTGACTCTTATATGTCTTAATCTGATAATACTTTTTTTTTTGTCTCTGCTTCTCAAAAACATTTTTTCTCCCCAGCACCGCAAAAAAAAAAAAAAAAAAAAAAAAAAAAAAAAAAAAAAAAAAAAAAAAAAAACATTTTTTCTTTGTTCAGGGAAAAATCAGTAAACAGTCCATCAAGATTATTGGGGGACTGTCTTTTTTCTGTTTCTTGATACTACAGTGGTAAGGGAATAATTGAAGGAAGACTGAGATCAAATTGCAATAGTTTCATCAGAGGTTATTCAGAAAATACTGTGTAGAGGCCAAAATGGATAAATATCTGTACAGAAGAATAGAGAAGGTAGCTGACACTTCATCAGAGAACTTCACTAGGAGATATGCTCTCACTAATAATACGTTTCTTAGTTTATTTGTGCCTTAGTTTCTTTCTCTTCAAAATGAAGAAAAGCAGCAGACATACAAAATATGATTGTTAAAGATTAAAAGAGAGAATGTGCTAATACATGAAAATGTTCAATTAATGCACTTTTAGACACATTGGGAAAGAAGGATAAGAAATTTATAAGTTAAGGATTTTTTTTCTCAATTAGAAAAAGAAAGTTGGAGAATAATAGGGTTTGAGCACTGGCTCATTGGGGAAAATAGATACTCCCAGAAAAAGTGGGAGAAATAAGACAAGGGACTTCTCTTATCTGGATAAAACCAACATTTAGATGTGATTCTGTCAAAAGATCTTTCTTTACATGGTGTTATGGTTTAGATATGAGGTAACCCCCCGAAGCTCACGTGTGGAACAATGCAGGAATTTTCAGAGTTGAAGTGATTAGATTGTAAGAGGTGTAAACTCATCAGTGAATTAATTCATGGGTGTGAATTAACTGAGTGGTAACTGTGAGAAGATAGGATCTGGAGATGTACTTTGGGGTTGTGCTTTGGGGGTTTATACTTTGTCCTTGACGAGCAGAGTCCTTTCTGCTTTCGGGTTGCCATTTCCTGAGCACCTTTTCTCTGCCTTGCTCTTTTGACATAATGTTCTGCCTCACCTCAGGCCCACCATGAACTTCTGATACCATGAGCCAAAATGAACTTTTCCTCCTCTAAGTTGTTATTTTCAGGTATTTTGACTGCAACAATGAAACAGCTAACTGAAACATGGACAATTAGTGAAGACCTAATAGAAATAATACAGATTATGCCAATGAGCCAGTGCTCAAACCCTATTATTCTCCAACTTTCTCTTGTTTTTCTAATTGAGAAAAAAAAAATCCTTAACTTATAAATTTTATCAATTTTCACAAATATAGTCAAGTCTGCTTGGAACCAAATGACTCACTAACTTAAATTCTAATGTGGAGACTATTTATACTGTCCTCTAGCACATGATTAAATAAGAGATGTTCCAAAGAAGTGTTTTGTGAAGTTCACAGGTAGGAGAGGTGACTCAAAAGAGAAATCAAAAGTTTCCTGAAACATAGTGGCATTGAGGATGGACCTTGAAGGATGGGTGCAGTTTTAAGGGGTAAAGAATGAACCCTGAAAGGGCCCTACAGAGGAAATAGGTTTAACAAAGGAACAAGAGCAGGAAGATATATGAAAAACTGGTGGTATTTCCATGAGGCATGAATGTATACTCTGCACATACTGGTAGGGAAAGATCCAATAGTTTAAAAAGTAGGATGGGGTCAGAGTAAAATTTCATTACAGCCATGGTGGCACATACCTGAAACCCCAGCAGACTGAGAGGCTGTGACAGGAGGATTGCAAAGCCAACTTAAGCAACTCAGCAAGACCCTAAGCAACTCAGAGAGATCCTATCTCCAAAATAAAATGCAATGAAGGGCAGGAGATGTGGCTCAGTGGTTAAGTGCCCCTGGGTTCAATCCCAAGTATCAATCAGTCAATCAATAGGGCAAGGGATGATGCTGAGTGGTTAAGCTAAGTGCCACTTGATTAAATTCGCAGTAGCCCTACCCCCAAAAAAAGTAATGAGAAGAAAAAAATAGTCGTGACTCTTTTTTGTAATCTGTTTTTGTGTATCTGTTTTAAAAAATCATACAAGCATGCATGAACTCACCAAGTATCCCCCTTAATTACCCACCAACTCCTCTTTCCTTACCCTTTTGAGATTACTTCCCAAATCCCACCTTCCAGCCCACTTGAGAAAGTGGAAGGCAGGAAGTGCAGGCAGTTGATTCCCTAAGAGCTCCTGTCAAAGCCTTGGACAACCTCATGGGGAAGCTGGTGATTAGCATTCTGGGCATAGAGTAAATGATAGAATATGTGCTTTATTTGTCCCCTCTTTCATTTCATATCTTAGTAATTTGAATTTTTCCAATTTTTCTTAGTCACTGTTGCTAAATGTTTGACAATTTTGTGTATCTTTTTAAAGAAACAACTATTGATTCTATTGATTTCTCTCTCTCTCTCTCTCTCTCTCTCTCTCTCTCTCTCTCTCTCTGTCCCTCCCTCCCTCCCTTTTTCCAATTTCAGTAATTTCCACTATCTTCTGTTTATTTAATATCTTCTAGTTGCTTTGGGTTTAGTTTACTCATCTTTTTCCAGTTTCTTAAAGTGGCATTTTAGATTATTGATTTGAATATTTTCAGTGTAGTTGTTTATAGCTAGAAATTTCCCTCTAAACTTTACTTTAGCTATATCCCATGTTTTAGTACACTGTGCTTGTATTTTAATTTATTTCAAAGTATATCAAATGTATGTTGTAAGTAATTCCTATATACACTGACTCATTATTTAGGAATATGTTTAATTTTCATGTATGCAAGAATTTCCAAAGTTACATTCTGCTATTGATTTCTAATTTCATTCCATGTGGCAAAAGAACATATTTTGTATTATTTCATTATTTTTAAACTTACTGAGACTGGCTTTATGGTCTAAGATATGGTCTATACTGAAGAATGTTTCATGGGGACTTGAGAGAAATATATATTCTGTTGCAACTGGATGGAGCATTATGTAGATATCTCTTTGGTCTTGTTGATATGTAGTGTTTTTCAAGTCTCATTTCTTTGTTCTTCTGTGGAGTAAAGGATTTTTTTTTTTTTTTTTTTTTTTTGCGGTGCTGGGGATCGAACCCAGGGCCTTATGCATGTGAGGCAAGCACTCTACCAACTGAGCTATACCCCCAGCCCTGGAGTAAAGGCTTTGATACAGAATTTTCAAGAGTATAAATTCCACACTGATATAAGCTCCATGATTTAAAAAATTTCTTTCTCTCCAATAGCTTCCTAAACCAACATTTTTTTTTTTAAATAAAACTTTTTTTTTTAAATAAAACTTCGAACTATCTCTTAAGCTATTTAGGGAAACTGTCATTTTCTTTCATTTTGTATGCTCTCATTCACCCTTATCCTCCAGTTATTTTAAAGATAATGTCTGTAATTTATATTTTTAATTGATGTTTACATCTTCTGGGTTTATTTCCATTAAAGACTGGATTGTATGAAGACTTAATTGACTTTATTTTCAATTCTAGAATATGGCAACACTTCATTCCATAAAATACAATAAATGTTTCAACTGAAATCAGGCCATAAAATGGAAACTTCCCTCTATCTGTGCAAGCCATTTTTCAGGACAAGGTGTAGAACCCTAAGACATGACCTATATGACCTTGAAAGTCCAGAGGAAACAAAATCTCTGATTAGTATAACCTGAACAATGAGAACAGTGAGGACCTAAATTAGAAGTGAGATGGATGCTCACGAGTTGCAGGATAGACCAGAACAATACACCAGAAACATAATTATCCACAAGTTCCAGCTTGTCTGGCATACTGGTAAGACCATTCCATCAAGATTCCCATTTAGAACCAATCAAAGGTTGAATTTTTTTTTCACTATTGCCTCTATCACTGTCTTTGTTGTTTGAGGCTACTATAATAGAATCATAGCCTGGGTGGTTTACATAAAAACATCAGATTTTCATAATTCTGGTGACTTCTGGGAAGTCCAACATGGAAGAGGTGGTAGATCCAGTGTCTAGTGAGGACCCTGTTCCTGGTTTTCATATGGTTGCCTACTCACTGTATCTTTCCATGGCAGAGAAAAGCAGGATAGAGGTAGAGAAAGAAAGAAAGTCCTCTGTGTCTCTTCTTTTATGGGCACTAAATCTTGTCATGAGGACTCACCTCTCATGACCTAGTTACTCCACAGAGACCCCATTTCCAAATATATTAATATTGGGGATTAGAGTTTCAACAGATGAATTTGAGGGAAAAGTGGTCACAAATATACAGTCTGTATTTTTCACCATCTCAAATCAAGACATGATCTTGAAAACTACCTCTTGATTTAATTCCAAAACTGACCTTTGTCTTTTATCCTTACCAGAATGTCTCTTTCCCAGTCAACCAAGGCAACACACTTGCATACACTCTGGGTTTGTCAGGGAATCAAGAGTATCCAAATAAGCAAAGAAGTGGAGAACATATATTAATTCTTTGCTTATGTAGGAGGTGGGGAGATAAAAATTAATTTTAAGAAGGTCTTTGAAAAATAACCATTTTCAGACAGATAAAATCACCAGCTTTTCTACTTAAATCTTCAAGGCTTATATTTCATTCCCAAATTCTCCTCCTTGAAATGTAGAAGCTTCTACATCTTGTTTCTTTTCCATTACTGATCAGGATGGTTCTGCTACTTGTTCTTTAACTGAAAAGCCTTATCCTTGCAATTCATGCTATTCTTTTGAGTGTGACTCCTGAGAGCTGTTCTTTGAATTGCTTGGGTTGGTATGGTAACAATGGCATTAAAATTGTGTGTGCCTGAAATAAAAGCCAACCTCAGTGAATAGTCACAGCATTGTTTCTCATGCCATGGTGAGAAGAACCCCTCAAATCAGAAACCCCTGCGATGTTTGTTTAAAAATCAGATTTGGGCATAATAAGTTTGGGGTGTGGCTCAGGAATGTATGTTTTAAAAATCCACTTAATACTAATGCATTGAAGTTTTAGATCTGGCGATTTAACACTGTTTGGTAGGTACTCCATGTAGGTATGAATTCTTACCTGATAGTTAGCCTATAGTTAATTTTGCCCCAACACTTTAAAAAATTTGGTGAAATATAATTATGGAAGAGTTCCTAAGAATACTGTAACTAATTAGTTCTCTTATTAATGTAGTTATTTTTGTACTCAAAATTATTTATTGATCAGGCAGTATTTCCACTAATCCCTTGCTAAGCAATTCTTTGGAGTAAGTACAATACATAAACACAAACTTTTACACAGGCAAACAAATAGATAGAAGGTAAATCCATTGTTAAGTAAGATTTGATTGGAATCCCATCATTGCTCTTTCCTCAACCTGGACTCCTGAGACACATCCAAGGTTTTCCCTTGTGATAAGAAACAAACTTGCTAGTAGATTTGTCTATCAACCTTCCAGCCCAAGCATCACATATCACAAGTCACGCCTGACCTGTTTTCATGAGAGTTTAGGAAGAAGTAGTGAAAAATCAGCTAAAAGGAAAGAGTTGCTTTTCAATTGCAGGGTCACATAGAGTTCTCATTTGAGCTCGAGTAGTTTCATAGCAAAGCCACAGAAGTTAATAAAAAGGAGTTTAAATCTTCTGCCTGAGATGAGACTCTTCTCTGAGACTCCCCGCAAGACACTTTGGCAGCCTTGTATCTGTGTCTACCATGTGAACAAGCTTCCTCTTGAAGAATTATGACCCTGTTCCTGGGTGTTCCATGATGATATATCAGTCACTGACAGTGAGATCCCCAGAGGTACCTCCCCACAACTTTGGACTCAAGGAACCTCCCACAACGAGAGTGACCCCAGTGATGTCTTTCAAGGCCTTTCTCACTCGGCTCTTGAAATCCTTGGTGTTCACCCCTGACATTGTCTTAAAATCTTAGAGAAAACCAAAAACGCAAAAAGCTTCTATCATGTCAGCCCTCAATGGTTCCATGTAACAATTCAATTCTAATTAAATATTGCAGAAAAAAAAGTGTGTTCCCTCCAATGATCTATAAAGTTACTGAGTACAGTTATCTTTTCCTATGAATTTTAGCATTTTTGGTCTTCCTTACATCACTTGCTTTTCTCACCCCTGCTTCCTCCAATGACTGACTTAATGTACAAAACACTGCAATACTCAGACTACATATGTGCCTATTAGAATTACAACAAATTAATTGGTTAAATCAGATGGATTAGCAGATGATATATCAACTCACTTTTTTAATATGTGTAACAAAAAGAGAATGGAAGTATGCCATACCATGTTGTATGTAAGCAAGATAATTCATTTCTTATGTGCTGCACTAGAGTACTAAATTGCTGAAAAAAAGATTAGATACTATGCTTGTTTTTTTAAATTGCAACACTTAAGATATCACAGAATGAGTATTGTTTGCTTTTAAATATTAAAAATTTTCAGGCCTTAGAACAAATTTGAAACTCTTACTGTGTGCCTATTACTACACTAGATCCCAAAACAAACAAGGATGCGAAGACAGACAAGACATGGCCTCCACTCTCCAGAAACTCACAGGCAAGAAGCCATCACTGTAAAGTACAGTAACTTGACAGAGCTGTGCACACGTACTATGAGATGGGTTCAGGAGAGAAAATCAGCCCTACTGAGGTCAGGGAAAACCTCCTGGAGAAGCCCCTGAAGGTGATGACACCTGACTGTGGTTGTGCAGTGTCCTTCCAGTTGAAGGGCAAGGGAAAACACATTCCCTTGGAGAAGAAGAATGTGAATAGAAATGGGAGGTGTCTGGTAGATTCAAAAGACCAGATCAAGCTAAAAGCATGGACTTTAAGGAGGAGAAATCAATAAGATAAAAATCTAGGAGGAGTTGGCTGAGTCAGATCCTGAAGGGCCTGGCATGTTTAGGCTAAGGACACTTCATCCACCCTGGTGCCAGCAGGATTGCACTGAATGGTTTGGGAGAAGATTAGCCATAGAGAAAGGCAGCCAGAAGAACTGGGAGGTGGCAAAATTCTAGGACCTCTCATAGAGATCCAGGAGAAAGATGACTAACTACATCTTATGGTGGCATAGAGAAGAGGAAACAGACTATGAAAATACTGAGCAGATAAAATCAGTGAGACCATAGACTGCTTGGCTCTAGGTCAAGAGAGAGAGAGAGAGAGAGAGAGAGAGAGAGAAAATAAAGTCAGAGTCTACCTTGGTGGAACTTTTAGTCTGTTAGGGCTGCTATGAAAAGTACTGCAAACTCAATGACTTAACAGAGATTTATTGTCTCACAGTTTTCGAGGCTGTAAGTCTAAAAATCAATGTTTGGTTAGGGTTGGATCTTTCTGAGGACTGAGGGAAGGAACTGTTCCAGATCTCTCTTTCTGGATTATAAATGGCATCTTCTCCTTAGGTCTCTTCATATCACCTTCCCTCAACGTATTTCTTTCTTTGTATCCACATTTCCCCATTTTGCAAGAACTTTAGTCAAATTGAATTTGAGTCTACTGTAATGACTTCATTTTAATTTAATGGCCTCTGCAAAGGACCTTTCTCCAAACAGGACATAATTTAACCCTTAATGGTATTGGGGACCATTCACTGAGACCGAGGCAAGAGGAAATTTGATCGATGTGGGGAGAGGAGAATGAAATTTGTTTCATGCTATGCTGCTCATGTTGCATTTTCCTTAAATATACTAGTATCGTGGTCTCATTTGCTGCTTGCTTTTGTGACTTTTATATTGTGCTTGGTTTCTGTTTATCTTGTTTTAGTATTTGATTCTTCTGGCAATACCTAAGGGAAGGGGGCTGCGGAGAAAGCCTGGAGTGCCCAGCTTATAAGCCCCTGTCAGATCCTATAGCACTGAATGCAGTCTGCTTAGATGACATTAATCCATGTTTCAACTGCCCCTCCCCAAGACAGGGGCTGTCATCGCGTAGAATGACACCTGAAGCCAGTAAATGTCGCCCTTAGAAGCTCTTCACAATCATGTTGTCAGCGAGAGCCCCTAACAAAACTCAAGACCAATAGGCCAGGAGGCAAAGATGTTGCTGTCAAATTTAGCAGCTAAATATACTCAGATACTATGCTGATGACTCTTTATTTTCCCTAGAGTTGTCATTGGCTCTGGCCATTTGGTGCTCTATGGGGCGAAGTGGGGTGGGTAGATTGTCAATTCCCAGGTCCGTAAACCAAGAATCTGTCCTTCAGATTTTTTTTAAAAGCAAGATTGTCAATATTAGCCAAATCCCGAGACACACTTAGCGAACCTCAAGCCTGAGATTCCTCTCCTTTGTCACTTTGAAAGATTGGGTCCTATTGAAGGCAAAGATGAATTGTGACCCAGACAGGAGAATCACATTGGGCAGAAAGACTTCCTGGCTTTAATTAAAGTACTGAAATTGATGAGTATTGTAAGTGACTTGCCAAATTGCCTGACAAAATGATTTCCACAGATAACTCCTTGTTTTCAGAAAAAAAATGCAAGAAAGTAGCCAGAGCTTTGAAGTGAACCAAACAAATGACATCCTAATGGAGGATTAGCTGGAAGATGCCTGAGGTTTGGAAAACTACCAAGTATTACTCTGGAAAACTCCTTTTATTATAGCCCCTAGAGCAGCCTCATAGTCTGACACTGGATTTTTAAGATGTTGTTTTTCTCCCCAATTCATGAGAGACATCGGAATTATATTTGTCTAAATTGTTATTATTGAGAGTTACTTTTAAAGAAAGATAATTTAAATAATAGTTTTGAAAGTAGATATTTAATTTGGTAGCTTCATTTCATTTCCTGATTTAAGCAGAGAATTTGGATAAATAACAACATAACAACCTGAGACTTTTAAAGCTAGATTAAAAAAATGAACTTAATATGTGTGTTTTTTTAAGCTAAGCTAAAAGATTATTTTAGATCACGTAAAAGGGAATTTTATACTGACTTAGCACATCTCAATTTTTTCTTGCTGTTGTTCAAAGCAAACAAAAAGAGATACTGATACTTTTCTTATGAGTTCATTTGTAAAATGGCTCAGTGGCTTCTGTTTTTGGTAGTTGACCCTATGGTATCTCCAAAATGAATAGGAGTAGTTCTAGAACTTTGGGCTGTTGGAGAAGTGAATAGAGTTTTTATGAGGAACTGGAATAACTGGGAAGAGATTTGGAATTTATCCCTAAACCAACAAAGAGTTAAGGAGAACCTGGATTAAATGGAATGCTCTCATGGGGCTGTCGGAGCAGATATTCGCTGCTCCATTGGATCTGCCAGCTATTAAATGCGCTTATTTCACTTCTCATGAACTATGCATGGTACTTGTTCTGCAAGTACCATCTCTGTGCTCCTCATCCCTAAGTAACAGCCATTTGTTGTAACTGCACTTCTCATTCACCCAGTGATATGCTGAGTAAAAGGAAGGAGTGAGTTTTTAAATGAATCTGCAACATCATTGAGATAGGCACAGACACCCTCCCTCTGAATTTTAATCAGCCTGCAAGTTCCCGCTTCTTAGTTATGGGTAATCTACAGATGTCTACTTTCCAAAGGCCTTCAGAGAAAATTAAATGTTGTCCAGTCATTAGGGTCTTCTTTGATATGTATGTAGCTCATGTTAACATTAATGAGCGTTTATCACAGATTAATAAGCGAGACCTCTTTCTATAGAGGTTACCAAGGAAGACACAGCAGTGATTTCAGTGGCCCTGCATGAGCACATTAGGTCAATGACTTGATTCATAGGTGTAAGTTTTGTTGCCTCAGAGAAGATAAATGAAACTTAATGCAGGATTACTTTATAATGGGCAGGGAGAGTTGGAAAAGGAAGCTGCCTCCTCTCTAGGTCTCTTCAGGTAACAGTTCACAAAGTGGAAGGGATTCTATCATGAAAGTGTTCCCTGAGATTTAAGTTTCTCATGTAGTATGAATTCTAAATCTCCTGGAGTATATAGTTGAATGGGGACAGGGAGAGCAAAGGAGAGGGACAGAGATGCCCACTTAGGAAAATAATGTCTTATTAATGAGTAACAAAGACAGTCTTATGGGGTGTGAGGTGGGGAGAAGCTGTGGTTGAGTGCCAAGTGGATATGATGATTCTAGTCTCACTTCTTTTGACTTTGATTTCCTCAACAATAAAATGATGTAGTTAAGACAGTTTCCCTTGAAGTCTCCCTTGCTCTAAGAGTCAGTGATTATAATATAGACAGCAGAGTATGTACACAGTTGATAAATAGGGTGGCAGCATTGTAAGGATGAGATGATGTTAATCATGAAGGATTACAGGAAAAGGTAGGAAGGAACAGCTTTGCAAGTGAACAAAGCCATACAGGGAAGTGTCAGAGCCCAGAAAACAGAGCCTGGGGGTGTGGAGTCAGGAGATAGCATGAATCATGGCTTGACACTGCTGTGTGACATGGGGGATGCTTATTTCCCTTTGTGTCCATATTTCCTTTGACACACAAGACAAGGTAGTCCTCCTTTTTGGATTGCTATATGGCATGATTCAGGTACTGGATGCCTAGGGTACAGTGTCGTATCTGCCTGTGGCAGGCCAACACCAGTGTGGCCTTTGCTGCTGAGTAATGCATAAGTACACTCACACCTTGGCATGTTTAGCAAATATTCCCTAAAATCATTGTTAACTAACTCTTGGAATGCAAAGTTTATCTTATGTTCACCATGAGAGCTTCCTATTTGAAATCTTGATTCTCCCCATAAGGGAATTTTTACAATTTTAATTACCTACATATAATTTATCTGGTTTATTCAGTTTGACTTCTGTCCTTTGGATTTTCTTAAAGCAGATCAAACCTGAAAGCTTACTAATGTCTTGTTTATTCACATTTGCCCTCTTTTGTGAGCAGCTGCAATGATATGCGATGACTGACTTCAAGAAAAATGCCTTCCCCTCCTCTCTTAAAAATTAAACTAGAGGAAGCTTTTCTTCAAGTAATTGTTCTCATAGGCTGAATGGTCTTTAAATTGCAATTGACAGAGTGCTTAGTGGAATGCTATATTTAGGAACAATTGTGTACCTATGTCTATTATCTGTGTTTCCTTTTTTTTCCCCACAAGGTGGTGTTTCCATGGAAAAAGCGCATTTGTTGCTTAGGAGATTGTCCACTCTTCTCTTCTTGCTTATCCTTCCCATTTAATCCCAGGCAGGTTTGTGATATCACTCAGAGTTGCCATGGAAACTATTATGATGTCATGTGTGGGGGGCTATTATGTAAAGTGGTGACTTAGCAGCCAGATCTTCTGAAACAAGAAGGGTGCATGCCACATCTGTGCGCGCCCACATACACACACATACATATACTGCAGGAATTCTTTGAAATGATCCTATCACAGAATTTATGAAGGGAGAAGTGCCTCAGACCTTCTTTTCTCAATCAAGTGGAACTTACATTCTGCTTTCAGACAGTCTGGCTTCTCAGTCAAGATCAAGAAGGATGTACAGCTTTTCTCACTTACCAACCAAATCTGCAGCACTCTGTACCAAGACCAATTAATTTGTAGCATACATGTAGCTCTTTACTTGTAAGTTGATCATTCTTAATCAGTGTAACTGGAATGAATCAAGATACAGTAGAAGTGGTAGAATTCTATTGCTCATAACTAAGCTAGAAATTTTATTCTGCTAAAGGGAAAAGGAAAGGGGAATAATGTTTTATTGAGTTCTGTCTAAATGCTAGGTAGTTAACATTCCCAGGACCATCTTCCTCTTCTCTACTCTCACCGTGGCCTCTTTTACCCCTTCAACAAAAACCTGTAAACATACTGGAGTCTCTCCCATCTGGTTCCCATTTTCCAATCCTATCTAAATCAGGCTCCTACTCCCTCTCTCTCATTCCATTTGTACTAAGGGTCTTGAAAGGATAATCCACAGTTCCCAACCAACCTGTACATCAGGATCATCAGGGGAACCTGTAAAATACAAACTTTCAGATTCCCTTTCAGAGGTTTCAACTCAGAACATTCAGAATGTGACCCAGATCTCTATATTTTTAGCAAGTTCACTCAATGATTCTAATGAACTGTCAGGTAGTGGAACACTAATTGTGTACTCACTGCTTCTAATTTCCTCTTTTCCCATTCTCCCATCAGCCCTTCTCAATCTGACTTCTATCTCTATGACAGAGAAAATGCTTTTGCTGGGATCACCCCAGCTGTCACAACTGTCAAGTGCAATGTCATGTTGGTCCACTACTGAACACTGAATAGGTCTAGTCTTTCTCAGTTTGGAATCTTCTCCCCTTAATCCCTATGACACTATGACATTTTCTTCTTAATATCTTTTTTAGATTTCCTTAAATGTTGATTTTACTTAATATACCATGCTCAACCCTCAAATCTTATTTCTGTACAGACTGAGAAATTTTATCTTCTCTAATGGCTTAACTATGATATGTATGTTGGTGACACCTATATGTACCTATAACTTTGACCATCTCTTACTTGAGTTTCAGATTCAGAGCTATACCTGTGTGCTGGGTATGTTTCTTAATGCCCTATAAGCAGCTTAGGCTCAGCTTGTCCTAAACTGAACCCAATGTCATTCTCACTCAACCTTCTATATTGTAACAGAGATTCCACGGTCAACAAAGCTAAAAACTTGAAACCATACTTGGCTAATTTACCTCTGATATTAAACAGTCACAAAATCTTCTAATTTTTCTCCTAAATATTTCTCACATGTTATTTCTTCTTCTTGTCCCAGTTCAGACTCTCATCACCCCTTGAGACAGTCTTCTAGCAGGTTTCCCAGGTACCTAGTAGTAATTCATGTTCTTTCCCCCTCTGCTTATTGGATAGCTAGCTCCATGAAGTTAGAAAATATGGCTTCTTCATGCTGTATTCTCAGCATCTAGCTGAATGCCTGGCGGGTGATCAATAGAGTTAGATAAATGAAAGCATGAACCATCTAGCGCACAGCTCCTTTGGAAATTCTTACTTACAGATCAAACATATAAGTGATGAGCTTTAGGGCTAGAGTGTTTAAAACCTGAATTGCTGGCATTCAGGTTGCTATTGGTATTAAATCCTGAATTTTGCAATTTATTTCCCTCCTTTAGGTCTTCAGCACCAAACTAGGTCAACTGAAAATTTTCCCTTGCACTCAGAGGGAACTGTCCATTTCACTTAAAAGTAGCCTTTCTCTAGTTTTATTGACTCAAATCTCAACTTTACAGTGAGTTACTCAGACTTGTATATTCTCCCCTGACATATTCAAATTAGTGGTGAAGTATAGGCATTTTCAGTGTGGTTTGGATCTTCTCTGCCACACAGTTACCATGGCTGTCTCCTCACTGAGACTGATTTCCCTATTGGATCTTTCAGGAAGTAGATATGCTACTGCAGTAAAATGTCATTGAGAAATTAAAACCTGTCATTCATTTATTACTTAGGATGCCATGCACAGGCAGAAAGCATAGTTCAGAGCAGCAAGTGCTTGGCCAGGCAGTCAGGGACTTGGGACAACTGAATGCTCCCATCTTCTTTTTTGACTCACAAAGCTGCTGGAGCTTCCCTGTGATTCTAAATCTCCTCTGTAAAATCCACCAGCTTTCCTGGCCTTTTACTAGATAGCTCTATTATGTATAAAGAACATTTGTAGTTTCTGGAAGGAAATATGTCAACTTAAATAAGTGATTATTGGGTGATAGGTGACATTTGAAAGCCTATGTTTACAGTTACTGTTTTTAGGATTATATTTGTGGTATTTTTCTTTGCTTCAGTCACTCTTTATAAAAGATCATCAGCATAGAACATCTGTAAGGATGTGTAGCATAGTTTGTTGCATAACCTGCCATGTAGTAAATATAACTATTCTAGCAAGACTGACTATCCATGCTAATGAGGAGTTGGCATGGTATGGATAATTTAAACCTACAGACAATATAAAAATCTTGAGTCCCTCAGTATTTTTTATCTTTTCCTGCTGTCAAGTCAGCAGTCATTTGAATTTCACATCCTCTTCCTTCCCAGTGTGCTTTCATGAAAGGCGCTAATGAGAGGCAAATGGCCAAGAGGCAGGCAGCGTAAGGCAGAAGGAGCTATAGCAAGGGGATGAGCCGAAGCCACAACTGGATAATCAGCTCCTGAAAATCAGCTCCTGAAAATCAGCTCCAGAAAGCATTTATTAGACTCATCTTGACTGCTCCTGGAGGCTAGGCGATCACTTCTATTCTGCAGGCATGGAGTAAGGACTCTTCGGGGCCCAGTCCTGTTCTACAGCACAAGGAGAGGTTGGGAAAGTAAACAAGAGGAGATTATATACAATTCCTATGTAGAACACAGCCCACTATGACATGGTGTCATAAGGGAAGTTCTGTGTGCTACAGGTTCAACAGCAGAAGGCAAAGAAGTGTTGGTGGCTCTTTACCTTCTGGCCCATACATTTGTTCTCCCCTTTTCAGCATGAGGAACACTCAGAGGCCAGTTCCTACCAGGGTCTCAAGTAGAAAGGAAGTGCCTCTCTTCACCTCCCAGTCTTTGCAGAAACAATTTGTCTTAGAGCACATGGGCATAGTAGGCAGCTTTTGTCACTTCCTCCAATAAAGTGTCTCTTGTTCTATGGGACTTGGCCACCTGTGCTTATTTACATTTCTCCTCAGTTTGCATTGGCTATTGTTGTTAATAGTAACTAATGCAAGCCTTGGGTTTACAATTTAATATATTTGGTGAGTTGTTCTTGGTTCTTTGTTTTGTTTTCTAGTGCTTCATGATACTTGTGAGTTGACTAAATGTCACCAACTGCTTACTTGTGCATGAGTAACTTTGCAAATAAAAGAAACTCTTCAGTTACAAGAAGACTACAATTGAGTTTTTTTTTTTAACCCCTAATAAGCCAGTAGTTCTTAACATAGAAGAGAGAGCTTCCCCAGCCTTAATATAAGAGAGTTCTAATTCCAAGTGAGTTCAGGTAGATATTTCTTATCTGATGGGTAATAGTACATTTGATGGTCATGTTTTCCAGGTCAACATAAGCCAAATATGCTGTCAGGCAGTGACTTTAAGAACTTTCCTTTGTCTGCCAATATGCTAACAAGAAGGCTAATGCCCCTGTGACTCAACAAGTGTCAATGACTGAATGGGGGTTGCGTAGTCCAGCAGACTGTTGCATAATCCACAGTGTGTCACTCATCCTCTTGTCCTCAAATTCAGAAGACTGGTATGGGGAAAGAAAAGCAAGGAGTTTGGGCACAAGAATGAATAACAATAAGCTTCCTCTTTTATAATCAGCAATTCAAAAGACTATAATCAGCAATTCATAGTCTATCCACCAGGCTCTTGCTCCTCCTGTGGCTTACTAGTCTTGGAGGTAAAGGATGGAGAAATGAATTTATCACTTGATAAATGTTATGGTTTGGATGTGCAGTATCCCCCAAAAGCTCACGAGTAAGACAATGTAAGAAAGTTCAGAGGAGAAATGATTGGGTTTTGAGAATCTTAACCTAATTAGTGAATTAACCCCTAATGGAATTAACTGAGTGGTAACTGGAGGCAGGTGGAGTATGGTTGGAGGAGGTGGGAATTGGGGTGTGGCTTTGGGGTATATGTATTTGTATCTGGAGAGTGGAGTCTCTCTGTGCTCCCTGATGATGTGAGCTACTTCCTCTGCCACACTCTTCCACCATGATGTTCAGCCTCACCTAGAGCCTTAAGGAATGGAGCTGACCTTCTACAGACTAAGACCTCTGAAACCGTGAACCCTCACATAAGCCTTTCCTCCTTTACAGTTGTGCTGGTTGGGTCATTTAGTCACAGCAGCAAAATAGCTGACTAAAACAGTAAATACGAGTCTTGTCACTACTGAACCTCTTTCCAATGGTGTTTTTCCAACGTGAACTTTAATGGGTAATATGAGCAGTGAAAGTAAACTTGAGCATGTCAGAATTCAGTTGGGCTCCTCACCAGCATGCAGGTGTCTCTGTTTTAACTCCAGGAGAGATTCACTTAACCATTATCTCTAATACTGAGTGCTATTCTAAGTGCTGTGGATGTAAACATTAATGAGCAGTGCCTTCTTGCTGGGAGCTCGCCCTAAAGCAGAGATTTCACACATGAGCATGAGACCACTGTGTTATGCACACTTTTCAGTCTTCATTTTAAGGAAGGGAGACCTCTCTGTTCATTGCCCAATAGAAGACTGTGTGACTATATCATAAATAGCCATTCTCTTGACCACAGCCAAGGACAGAATCAGAAATGGAGTCCAACAGTTAGATTGTAAATGGGTGCATCCTGAGCAGAGGAAAACCATAGATAGGTATTGGTATGACAGACTCAGTGCTTTATTTATGACATCATTTATTATTTGTTCTGGTCATTTTGGACCCCTATCTATTCACTGTAATTCTTGGGAACCCATATTTCCATTTTGTGATCTGTTTCTCTCACTTAAACCTCATGACCAGTAGATGAACTTGTATTTTCTAGGCATCTATTCATTATATTTCACTTAAATTTCCTGCAGTGCTATTGCTTAAGTCTATTTTCTCCTGACTGGTTCCCAGTAACAACGGGGAACAGTTAGCCAGAATTCTGAGCATAAGATCTCCTCCTATATTGAAGATTAAGTCACCTCCATATTCTCTTCTTTCAGCTCTACCATTTTGGTTCCTTTGACTTGTCTTCATAAATCTTATTTTCTAATCTCATCATGATTACTGCTTATCTACTTCAGGAGTAGAGTGCAGGACTTCTTGTAAGTCCTCAGCAAGCAGAGATAATGAGATCTCCTGCAGGAATTATCACCCTACCCAGGATAGGAATAGATGAATGCAGCACAAAAATGAGATGAGCAGTGTGGATGGGTTAAATATTAGTGTTCTCCCCAAGTCCATATGCAAACCCCCTAATTCCTAGTGTGGCTGAATTTGGAGATGAGGCCTCTAAGGAAATAACCAAAGTTAAGTAAAATCATAAGGGTGGGGCACTGATCAGTAGGACTGGGATCAGTGTTCTTATAGAAGGGGACCCTCTCCCTTTCTCTCTCCTGCCACACCTGGACCCCGACCTCCCACGACCATACTCTAAGGGAAGGCTATATGAGAACATAGTGAGAAGGTGGCCATCTACAAACCAAGAAGAGGGACAATTCAGGAAACAATCCTGATGATACCTGGATGCCAGACTTCCAGCTCCAGAACTGAGGAAATAAGCCTCCACTGCTCAGGCTCTCCAGCCTGAGCTTTTGTCTCGGCAGCCCTGCAGCTCTCCAGCTGTCCTCGTGCCTCCCCCTCTGTGCCTCCACCTCCATGAGGTTTGTGCTTTTGTAACTCTTCCGCTTAGGTTGGGGTTTCTTTCATTTTCCTTTTCCTTCCATCACTCCAACCCCCTATCCCACACAATATTTAAGACAACATTTTTCAGGAGTCATTTTCATGTTACTGACGTTTGGGAATCCATTTCACGGCAGTTTCATTCTTGAACCAGGGTCTTACAGTCTGCTGCAGTTTTCCACTAGAACTGATTTAATCTGTAGAACATTCTAATATAATAATAACCATATGACGAGGACATTCTACTTCATTATTAAAATATCAGGAATCACTGTGATCAGGTCTTCAGCATTATGTTTTAATTACATATGGAGAAAAAGAGTTCTTAGGCTTCAACTCAGGGTGTAATTTTTTTAAAAATTATTTAAATTAACTTTGAAGCACCTTTCAGGCATTTGTTCAACAGTTAAAGTCCCCAGAATGCCTGCTGTTTTCTCTCTATTTTTTGACATTATTATCTTTCTGGAAACAGAGCTGCTATTTAACTCAGTTAGCACTGAACAGAAACTGATTATTCTCTTTTGATGTAACTGGAGAGACTTAAATACTTATAGTCCTTTGTGTTAAGAGAAGATTAAAGTGTAGGAGAAAAGTATTCTGTCTTACAACTCAAAATAAATATTTTAGTCTGAAGTGGGTATAATTTCTTTAGGAAAAGCATATTGGGTCATTGGATATTAAGCAACAAAACCTTAGAAATAGATGTTAGCAGTTCCTGTAGGACCCTCTATTCTTAAAAGATGCAAAGCCATTCTTTGGTCATTTTACGTGATTTGGGCAGAGAAAGAAGCTGAGGCTAAGTTATACCAGGGACTCTTCTTTCTATAAATCAGAGATTTGTCATTACCTTATTCATAATCCATATTCCAGTCAGAGTTCTTCAGAAATTACAATTTCTATCCATCATTACATCTTCTTAAAGGACTTCCTGCATCAGGGACAAGCATGTCTTGAGACATTTAGGTAGAATTGAGACAAATTAGATCATCCTAACTGTTGGGCAGTGAGTTTTAGCAGCTCTCAGAAATATCCTTGGGCATTTTCTAGTCTCTGAGAAACAAAGATCCAACAATAAAGGAGAAATCAATGCATTATAAAAATAATAAAGTCAGCTAGATTCATAATAGCTGATGTAGTAGCACAGTTCAGAATTTACCCAAGATTGTGCTTGTGCTGGACTCCAGGCTTCACAGTTCTTCCTTGGGTTTAGGTGAATGGTACAAACTAAATTCCTCAGTCAGCTTGTTTCTGTCAACAGGCACATGAGGATGACCCAGCAGTGTCCTTTGTGTCAGCAGCCTCAGCCATTATATTCTTTAAATAACTTCATGACAAACCCTAAGAGAAATTATGTTACCTTGACTACAAATATCAGTATTACCCACACTTTGGGTGCTGGTCCGTTATCCCTTCTCTACTCGGACATTTGGCCATCCCTGTGAATAGACTTTGCCAGTCCATTCTTTTCAGAATTGTTCCTCCAAGCTCCTCCAACTTGCTCATTGCTGACTAACATCCAAAAGATCATTCATGGATTACAGCAAGCTTTTACTGAACAAGTACTCAGTGCGAAGTATTTTGCTCCAAGTGTGGGTCAAAGTGAGATGTGGGTGCAAAGACACACAGAAAGGAAAAGATGGTCCCCTGTATCATGAGGCTGATAGTTGTCAGGGGCTGTTAGCTATGAGAATGAATGTAAAAGAACGTGTTTCCTTGAATATTGATTTTAGAAAAAGCACCAGACTTCTTGCATATCTTTTCTTCTCAGAGTCCAGATCTGACTTAGGAATGTCCAGATCTATTATCCTGCTACTTCAGAAAAGAAGATGGCTTGGGAGAGAGAGTGACTGACAGGAATTGGGAAGGATAGGCCTATTTTTACACAATTTGTCTCACCAGAAACAAAGTAAAGGCTATGTAATCCACCTCCTCTCTAGTCAAAAACATAAAGTAAAATCCTCTCATTTTTGCAATGAATTGTTATAAAGAATAATCATAACTGTGATGTGTCTCTTCAGTTAATAGCATTGAAACCACAGGCACCTTCCTCACAGAAGGGCGGGCAAATCACAACAAAATTTTCACTTCTACCGAGTAGCCGGATCACCTATATATTGACATGAATACATATCAAGAACTGTAAGCACTTCGTGAGTATTTGCCTCTGTGGTTATGAAAATCTCCCAAGAAAACAAGAGTAAGATAACTGTAAATAATGAGGTTTATCTTTCTTTGCTGAGCTTCTGAATATTTTCTATACTATGAAAATGATTCTGACTTTATCATATTCTATATAATGACATCTTCTCATTATACATGGGGATTTTGTTTTAAAAATAAATGAACTAGTATATAAAGCATGTGGAGATCCAGGATATAGATTGAACTCTTAGCAAAAGCTCATGTTATTTGAATGTTACCTTTTTTACCTTAATATACTGCACATCCCTCCTTCAGGCAACAGGTACCATTGAGGCTTAGAAAGTTCATGTACTTCATGGTACGTATGGCACATGCTCTGAAATGGAGCATAGTCACGTGGAAGTTCAAATCTTGCCAAATGGGTTTTATTGACTTCACTTTGCAAGAAAGAGAACTCTGGGGAGAAAAAACACAAAACCTTTCAAAAAGATTGAGAGGTGCTCATTGGACTAGGAGATGACTTTTTGCATATTAAAATTATATTACATTAACTAAATAGGCATGTGAGTGCAAGTATAGATCTCACCCTGAACTCACATGCATTTTCATGATCTAATGAATACGATCTTGAACCAAATGCAGTCAAGTAGTCACAGTCATTTTAGGGCCCTTTGTCTCTGGCATTCTTTACTCTTATTTCTGTATTGGCTTGCCTTAGTTGATATCTCAAGTGCATGCTATGCTGATTGTCAGTACAGGTTATATCTCTTTGCCTCTCCCTTTACCTCTAATTCAGTTATATTCTATACAAATTTAAAATTTTGGAGTCTAGATTTCTTAAATGTGAAAAGAAATGTTTGGTATTTCATTTAAATCTGAATGAATATGAGTTCTGAAAATGTGGTTGTTCTACTTATGTTTAGACCCACTTTAGATTTTATAATTGAATCAGAAACTTAGCATGCCTCCCAGAAAATGTCATCTCTAATAATAGTTTTCAGAAGTCATAAAGTCACTCTTATGTGAATTTTGCTTTTCTGGGTTGTATCGGGTTGAGCTCATGAAGGAGTAAGTATAGCCTGACTGATTTTGTGGTGCATACTTGATTTCTAATAATACCTGTTAAAATTTTCTTCTTAAATTTCAGTGTTCCTTAAAGCTACCCAAGTGATGATTGGTCAAGTGGTGGTAATAGTCATGTTTCAGACTATTCTAGTACTTGTTCACTGATTTCTTATTAACCACTTAGAGCTCCTCCTAGTCTGACATTAGCTGTGTATAATGGAGAAGAGGCAGATCCCATGTCCTCAAGCATAATCAGCACATTTTATTCCTCTTAAACCTACATTTCTCTGAATTAATGTATTAGTTATTACACTATTAAAAGTATATTAATACTACAGTGAGAGGCACAGACACAGACAAGTTAAGTCCAGGATGTTTTCCCAACTAAATCCCTCTCCCTCATGAATCAGCCATCTAGCCCTTCTTTAGTGTGTGTTAGGGTATACATGGTGGGAGGTAGAGGTGGGGATAATGACCTTAACACCTCTGTAGGATCTGAGGGACTTTAGCATCTTTCACATAGAGCAAGATTCTCAGATGATATATTTAGGCTATCTCCTATTCTCCTTATGTTGGGGAGCAACACAAGTGTATTTTATCTTAGTCGAATAAATTATGCCATGAGAACTGTGCATGCTCACAGCTGGGTGCTGGTTTCCACAGTTTAGGGAAGATCACAGAGTCCCGTATTTCTCTACAAATAGCACTGCAGTGTAGTTGTGAAAATGTCACCCCCTTCTCTCTGAGATGCCTAACCTATATGGCCTGCCCACTCTGCTGGGAGACACTTAGTGTGTGTATGGAGCTTGACAATATACACAAGTATAGAAATAGCCTCCTACCAGAAATGTCTAAGAATTGTGTGCTTCTTACTACCAACAAGAAGGATTTACTTGAGGGGCTCTAGAACCTTCCAGTTATGAATGTATCATGTTTTTAGTCCTTTACTAGTTAATTTATTTGTAGGTAGACTATATTATTGAAAGCTAATTCTTAGTCTTAGGAACTGTGTGGATTGTACTCACACCCATTTTACTAGTAGTGTGTTTTCTAGAATGAAAATCTAATTTATTGAATTGTCTCACAGGAAAAGGTGGGGCTGCACTCAAATTCATGAGCTTGGTGTTAAAGGTTTCTGTGGACGAGCCATGCCAGGTGCCTAAATGTGCTGTACACCCACCTCCATATCCATCCTCCTTGAAGCATCCATTTCCCCTAATCTCCCCTACTCTTCATTTTACTATCTCCTGGTTCCTGGCCTCTTTGTTTTAGAATTGTGATTTGGGATGCTGTTTCTCTTTGAATATACTGGAGCATAGAGTTTGAAGAAGCTATGCCAGGTCATTCAACTGATTATATGTCACATAAGAATCCCACAAGAGAAGTTAGACTCCACCTGCACCAGGCCTTGGTGTTGGCATCAGGAGTTTTGGAGTCCCGTATCTAGGGAGGCAGAAGCCTATCACTCCTGCTAGTGTAAGGACCATCAACTCTGGCAAGTAACTTCATTTTACCGAACATGATTTTTGCTCTTTTCATCTGAAAATCAGATACTATATACAGATACATTCCTCAGAGGAATTTTATATGTATTTGTTAAATAAGGTAATGCACATAAATGGTTTAGCCTGGTGCCTGAATCATAGTAAGTGCTCAGTAATTATTAATTATAACCATTACAGTGATTATTTCATTGTTATTAATAGAGCAGGTTAGAAAGATGACAAAACTCTACTCAAAATGCATACACATAAAAATAAGGACATAAAATTATAAAATGATTTTACAGAATGTAATTTTCTACCATACAACCCTTTGAGTAATGAGCACACCACACCTTTTCTTTTGAGTGTGTATTTTATTAATACACTAGCATGAAGTCTTTAGGGTACTCCAACTTTGCCTAGTATTTAATGATTCCTTCAAATTAAAAGATATATCTGGATTGTTTCCTTTGTACTCAGTTCACATTTTATGGGCTTATGCCATCATTTCTTTCCCCCATGTAAGGCAGAGTTGTTGATCATGGTTGGCCCATAATGAAACATGCCATTCATCAGTTAATGAACATGGTTTTGTGTCCCATTATAAAACCTGAGGTGATGGAGGAATTTGGATCCCATGTGACAAAACTTCACCATATCCTGTGTATTCTCTCTTTTCCTCTCTCTCTCTCTCTCTCCATATATATGTCTGAGCACATTTTTACATTTGTATATTTATAAAATATGTTAAGCATCAACATATTATAAACATACTGGATTAGTTTCTTCATTTCCTAAGGCTGCCATAAATTATCACACACTTCATGGCTTAACACATTAGAAATGTATTCCCCTATGGTTCTGGAGGTCAGCAGAAGTCTGAAATTAATGTTTCAGCAGGGCTGTGCTCTCTCTGAAGTCTCTAGGGAAAGATCCTTTCTTGCCTCCTACAGCTTCTGGTGACTCTGTGTATTTTTTGGTGTGAGGCTAAATAATTGCAACCTCTCTCTGTCTTCCCATGGTCTTTTCTTCTGTGTCCTAAATCTTCCCCTACCTTTCTCTTCTAAAGAATCTGTTATTGGATTTAGGGTCCACCCATATAATCCAGGATGATCTCATCTCAAGAGCTTTAACCTAATTATATCTTGAAAGATCCTTTCTCCAACTCAGGGCACATTCACACATTCTAGGAGTTAAGACAGACATATCTTTTGAACCACTATTTAACACTACATACATGATATAACCATTTGTTACTCTATCATTTATGTTAAGTTTTAAACTTACTATAAGATTCAAGTAAACAAAAAGTAATACTTGTTAATAGCTGAGAAATTACATTCACATACCAAGTACTTCAGAAATGCCAAGATTGGTCAGGCACAGTGGCACATGCCTGTAATCCCAGCAGCTCAGGAGGCTGAGACAGGAGGATCTTGAGTTCAAACCAGCCTCAGCAAAATTGAGGTGCTAAGCAACTCAGTGAGATCCTGTCTCTAAATAAAATACAAAATAGGTCTGGGGATGTGACTCAGTGAGCAAGTGCCCCTAAGTTGAATCCTTGGTACCCACACCCCCCAAAAAGAAAGAAATGTCAAGATTGTACAAAAGAACCTGGAAGGAGATCCCAAAGCACTCTTATAGAGCTTTGAGGAATACTGAATTCCTTTTGAAAGCCACTTATTCAGCCTAAACCTCACATATGCCCCTCCAAAAAAGAAGAGCTGTGGTTGGCCATCAGATACACGTATTGAAGAAGGGACCTGTGAATCTTACTTTGTAATCTGCCTTTGCAAAAAGTGAGTAACTGATTTAAGACAACCACAGTTGCAGGTAGGGAAAAGTTCCTGCCAGATCTGCCTTGACCTTGAGTCTCATCCTCTTTCCCGTCTTCAACTGATGATTTCCTTTGGATCCCTGAGTGCCATGATTCAGGGCTGTTCTCACGTGGGAGCATGGCCAGTCCTCCCCTTTAGTTGTCATCAGCAGAGTCTAACAAGTTGGCAGGGTCAATCAACACCAGGACAGCAAGTGGATACAATTTGGTATTTTAACCACCAGTGCAAAATTGGACTGCTATCTCAGTTATTCTCTGGGTCCCACACAGTCATTTGACTGGCAGGAAGCCCATTCTACTGAGCAGATATTGGAAGGTTTTTTTGGACTTCATCCTAACCAGAGAATACAGGCTATACTTAAATCAACAAGAAATACTTATGATAATGCAAAGAAGGTGGCTGTTATTTTTTCCCTTTAATTTACATCCTTAAACAGGGGCAGATAGTGAAGCACTACTGCCTACTTGTGGATGTTTGAGCATTTCTGCGGATCACTGAGCATGGCTCTTCAACCCTTACCCCTTGAGAGACAGCAGAATATATGTCACTGGCACTTCCCTCCAGCTTCCTCCTTGATGTAAGCAATAAACTTTCCCTAGATGCCTGGAGTGCTGGGCATTTCCATGGTGGGAACTCTTAATAACTACCTCCTCTCCTTTGCAGAATAGAACAAAACTACCAAGGGTCTGATTGATACAGAGAAAGCAGAGCTAACCCTTACTATGCACGAGGCATTGCATTCCTGCTTTGTCCAGGTCATCTCATTCCATCCTCCCAGTAACCCTGTGAGGTGGTACAATGAATAAAGGCATGAGCACATTGTTTTAGCCTCTGGATGCTTATATTTTGCTTTTGATTGCTACACACACACAGATATGATCACTTGTGAGGAATCCATTTCAAAAGAGGTTTAATTGATAAAGCTCCAGAGATCAGGGTGAAATGTGAGCCTAGACCTTTATGCTCCATCAGGTTATAGGCTAATGCAGATAACCTGGTATTGCCCTGATTCATCCTCTTCCTTGTGCTTGAAAACTGCACCCTCAGAAGCAGAGGCAGTCCAGATGCCAAGCAGCCTTTGTCAGCTAAATAGCCTGCTCAGACAGCCTTGTAGTGAGCTTCCCTGGCACCCAAACTTCTGCTCAGAGGCTTCAGTAAAACTCCAATCAGACAATGGGGGAAATCTGTCTGGATGGTGAGGATTTGTGGTAAGAAAACCTGCCACGTGATCCCTGATAGGTTTATATGACTGCATAGCTTTGAGCAAGTCCTTAATGCCTCTGAAACATCTTGTGCATCTGTAGAATGGGGATAATACTCCTGTCATGCCCCCCAAGAGAAAGTGAAGTAAAAGATGCACTGTAAACTATAAAGATGATGGTGCTATTACAAGGAGATGTCCTCACTCAGAGATGGGTAGACAGTCCTTGCATTCTTAATCCCCCAGTCACAGTCACTGCCCATGAACACTCCAGCCTGGTGCAGAAGTCTGCGACACAAGATTCTACCACGTCTTGTGCTCAGATACTGCAGGCCAGCAGTGCTGCTCTAAGTACTTTGAGTACAGCACGGTGTTGGGAGGGATCTCTAATACCTTTTATGACTGGAACATGATGATATTTGTAAGACCAATGTTGTACTGACATCTAAACTTATGTAAATTGACTCACAGAGTGCATCACAACAAGCAGACACCCACTATAAAAGAATGAATGCATACCTGTGAGATCTTATTCAGTGTGATGTGAGGTTACTGTGATCATACCAGGGAGGAGAAAGTGCTGACTTCGCAACCACCCTTGTCAACTCCTAGGCGCCTGTGCTGCTGCCCACCAAGGCAGCCCAAGGCCATCTCTGGGGCTGAGGATCTGTGTGGCAGCCTGAGAGTGTCAGACGGCCAGGGGCCACCTCTGAAACTTGCACTAACATATTAGCATTCATCTTTAGCAGAAGTGCTTCCCCAGTGCCAGGCATCTACCTCAGTTTCAGTTTGTCAACCTGAATATTCCCTCTGTCAACTATTTTTGGATTTTGCCCCCTGAATCAGTAATCATGATACTAAATTTTGAGATGTCAAGCAGACATTCTGAATATTCTTGACCTCCTCACTGGGAGATGCTGTGAAAAACATAGTTTCTCATACCTGTCACTGTCCAGATTTTTTTCCTGCCAAGGAAGACACACGTGTCCCCCTGATAACTCTAATCCTTGGCCTTATGCCTAAAATAAAATGATTGCTTCCTAAATCCCCTTCTCACACGTATTCTCACACATACTTCTGGCAGGAGATAGACTTTGATGAATTCTCTATTAGGAGTTCACTGGTGCACATGATTACGTTCCCTTCACTTTGCAGTACAGAGATGTGACTCTACTGTCCCCAGGCCAAAAATCCCATAAAGATGACATACCAGGCTTGTTATGTGTACTGCCACCTCTGTGCAGCTCAGTGCCAGCCCAGGTATTGCACTTTAGGGGCAGAGTCAGAAGTTAATTGAAATGGCTTCCACATCACGCCTCAGAAAATCCTTTCTCTAACGTGTGTGACTGCTTATATCTCCATGTAGAAATTCTTCCCTTTTGCTGTGCAAGCATAAGTGGAAATACAAAGTCTCAGAGAACAGGGACTTTCTTTTTGATGGGAGTGACAGGGTGACAGAGGGAGGACTTGTGGAGGAAAACCTTCAGTGGTTGTCAGCACTTTGCTCTAACAGAGTGAACCATTCTAAAAAAATGTTTTCTCTTCCTAATCCTGCTGCACTTTATTTAGTTTGGTCCATGTTAAGAAGTTTTCTGAGTAGATGGCAAAGAACAATTCTTAAAATGTGTGAATACCAAATGTAAGATAAAAAACATAATTGCAGTTTAGACTTCAGATTTATTTGAAAAGGGGATAATGATAGTAATTACCCAGTTTGAGTTTTGTAGAAGGCTAATTAGATCCCCAAAGCATTTGTATGCACAAGGAAAACCATAAATACAAAAGACCATCTGGTCCTTATCAGCTTACAACACTAACACTGTCTGTAATTATTTTTTCTATATTGTTTTGATGTTGACATTTTATGGAGCAATACGTTCTACTCTGGTTAGGGAATAACCTACATTTCTTAAAAGTTGGGGATTTGCCCCCTTTCTCCTAAAAAAAGTTCTAGGATTCTACAGGTAAGGGAGATAGTACTTTTTAGAGAAATAAGTAAACATCTTTTCATTAGACTCATTGTACTAGAAATGTGTTGTTTATAAACTTCTTCGACTTATCTCACTTTTCTTAGTTACTTAGTGTTTCAAATGCTTGGTTTCGGTGTCTTATGTTTGTTTTATGTTTGTGTTGCTGTTGTTTTTCTCTTAGGTAAAACAAAGGACATTTTTGCTGTGTAATATGTGCACAGAAGTGCAACCTTCTCACTCATTTTCTATAGTTAGCACCATGCCTGGAAATTTCCATGTTACAAAAGCAACACTGTTTGTTTTCACGTCCCCTTGTTTGTTTTCATGTTCCCGTGTCTGTCTCACACTAGCATGCCAACTTTATAAGGGCAGAGATTTCATCTCATTTGTTTTATCTCCAACTCCCACAATATCATTTGGTAGATGGGTATAGTACAGCTGTTGCTTGAAGGGAATAGGTAAATGAAGTAGAGTACATGACTTCAACCTCTGGATGTTTATGACTGGTTTGCACCCAATTGTTATAGAACAGACCATCTCAAAATTCCCAATTGCATTTTCTGTGGAATACTAATTACATCCCTCTTTATAGACTCCCTTGTAAGAATTGTTTCAAAATCATATCAGGCATGGCTTGTTAGACTTATTCTTTTTCCTTCCTAGTAAGAACTAGGACAATTCTTATTTTCTTTCTCCCATTGACTTCTGAGAAGCTCAGACCCAACATTAAAACTTAGGTGATTATGTTTGGCATATTTGCAACATCTCTTTTTTTGATCCTAATATTTTAAAAAATATTTTTAATTGGCAATGGACCTTTATTTTATTTATTTATATGTGGTGCTGAGAATCAAACCCAGTGCCTTGTATATGCTAGGCAAGTGCTCTGCCACTGAGCCACAACCCCAGCCCCATCCTAATATTTTAATTGTTTTGTCTTTCATTGTATGAATATTTTACTTAATGTACCTCAGAAACTTCCCACAGAATCCATTCAGCAGCCATGTACTTAGCACTTCATGCATGTACTAGTCTTTAGAATTATAAAAAAGGCATGCACAAAGTTATGAAAAATAAAATAAATGTATCCAAAAAGCACCAATATTTTAGTTTAGGATACATGTACAGAGGATGTTAAAGACAATGGCAAATTTGAATAATGGAGTAATTGCTAACAATAAAATGCAGTAATTGCTAACAATAAAATGAACAAGGTGACTTGTGGACAACTGACTGAGTCCTTGAATGCTACAATCCAAAGCCTGGTCCTAATTGGGAAGGCCCTAGGTCAATATGACATGCTATTTCAAATGGATGGAATGTGTACTTTCTCAAAAAGTTAAATATTTCATAGATATGTTCTTCTAAATCGTTTCCTCACACAGGAAATAGGTCAGGATTCTGAAAACATTTTTTAGTCTAATGGCTTAAGTTCCCAACATGAACAGTGACCTTTACTAGGGGATCTGGAAGGTGCCAGGTCAGTAAGATACATTTTGTACTTCTAGTGTGCTCAGAGTTCAGTTGGGGAAACAACACTTTTTTTGTTGTTGGCAATAAGAGCCTGTCAAGTAATCTGTATTTCCCCAGTTGTGTTTATGGACCTTAATTTCTCTATCCCTCTTAACAAGGAACAGAGAAATGGTAGCATTTGCCTGATACATGGTGAGAGAAATTATGCTCCAGCATAATAGGGGTTTCCTAATAAATGTTAAAAGTACAGAACAGGAAATCATTACATGAAATTATGTGCCCTCGATTCCCATGCTGTTTTTTACCATGTTAAAAAGTATGATTTGTTTTATTTTTTTGATAGACCAGGATATCAGTAGGCTCCTCTCACCTTTCAGGGATAGAATTACCTAAATAAGGATTTCAGTAAAAATTCACCTGGCCATTTTCTAGGAAGAGGAATGTGATCAAAAGACCAGGAATGGTAGAGGTACAGAGTGATTGGGTTTTTGTTTGTTTGTTTGATTTGGTTTGTTATTGTTTTGCTTTATTCTGAAGGTTTTGTCTGTCAGACTCTATCCTAGCAAGGGTAGTGGTGGGTGGAGTGGGAAAGATGGCAAAATTCCTTCTGGGACGTGAAAAGTAGATGCATCAAGCTGCTGTATGTTAGTTTGGAGGAGTGAGACTTCCTATCAAGAGGGAACATGAAGGTAGTTGCTTGAAGAGTAGCTGAAGTCTTTGACACCACTAAACTCAGACAAGGCACTTTAGTAGATTCTACAAGTGGCACCTCTATCTTCTCTTACCCATGAACTGTGGTGAATGCCTCGGTGTGCTCCGTAGGCCCCTCTAGGGTTGAAGCACTCGTTCTTCCTGCTTCTGGGGGTGCTGGAGGCTGATTCCATCTCTGTGAATAACCTTCAAGAGAGCCAACCTGCCCTCTCCAGGGACACTCCACATTCCTAGGTGGGAGGGCCTGCCTCCCTCAAGGTGGATACAACACCTTAGGACCTTCCCAGCTCTAGAGCTCCTCCTGGATCAGCGGAAGCCTATGTTGCAATCCAGTTCCTCCTTCTGTCCCATCCTGCTTCTTTCACAGTCCCATGACTGTTGATACTTCAACCTGCATGCTGATCTCCATCTCCATCTGCTTCTCAGGGCAGCTAAGCCAAGACCTGAAGCAATGAAGCATCTACAAAAATTCAACAAATAATTATGAATCATATATATACATATGTACACTGTAGAGAGGAAACTTGAAGGTGTATGTATATATATGAACCCTGTATATGTATATATATGGCTCATAACTATATATATATATATATATGCTTATATGTATATGTATGTGTGTATGTATATATATTTTCAACCAGGGACTCATAGTAGGCATAAAGGCACATATTTGAATGAGGCCTATGAAGACCTCACAGTCTAAAGCTGCCAACACATCCAGGCATCTCCCAGAAATGCTGCAGTGTATCTCTGGGTAATTCCTTCTAGAATTGAGCCATGCCTGTCTTTCCCTTCTAATTTCCCTTCTGTTTCTGTTCCTTTTCTCTGCAGCCCTGTTTCTGAATGCCTCTGCCTCCATTTGTCTTTATAATTCAGTTTCATATACTTGCCCAGTGAGGCATAAATGGTGATATTTGTCTTTCATATCTAGTGTGTGGAGAAGTGTCTGGGCATATGATGAAATGGGTCTCACCCTGGATTGTGATGAAGACCGGCATTTCTCACTAATTACAAAGAATATAGGATTCCTGGACCTATTGATTTCCATTAAACTTGTGTGGAGTTATGAATCTTAAAATAGAAGTCCACAGCTATAGCTACCTTAGGATAGTGTTTTATTGCAAGCAAGACTCTAGAGAGGACCATAAAAATCAGCCTTTGACGCTTGTCTTAGGGTTTTATGACTTAAAGAATTGCTTGCACTTTATCCACAAATGTTTCCCAGCCATCCTGTGTAATGCTGGCCTGACTGAAGGAAAAGCTACTGGCAAAGTGAACGAAGAGCTCTAGAGCTCTCCTGGAACTGCTGTCTTCATCCTTTTTCTTTCACCTGTTGTTGAGGATTTGTCTTCTTATTATATTCCTGCTCTGGGCATTTATCACCATGTTTTGGAAAGATTCTCTCCAGAGTTACATAGCAGGAGCTGCATTCTTGGCTGAGTGCTTCTTTAAACCCTCATCTCAGTGGGTTGCAAACATTGCCATGTAATGCAGGGAATATCAGAAAGATGAAAACAGATCTTGTGTCCTGCTAAAACCAGGCTGATCTGTCTTAGATAAGTTTGGTGTCAGAGATCACATGGAAATCAGAAGGGAGTTCTTTTTTGTCCTTTTCTCATTTCTTCAGCAAGCTTTTGTCAAGCACCCACTTGATACCATCATATACATGTGCTTCCTTTCCTTTTATTTCTCCTCTTTTACTTTACCTCTGTAGCAAATAGTTTAAGAAGTGAATTCCCTTCCTAAAAGATGGTGGAGAGGCTGGAGTGTGCCTCAGTGGAAGAGAACATGCTTAGCATTCAGAAGGCTCACCTTTGTGTGTGGAGAAGAGTAGTTTCCTCAGCCCGCCAGGAGTGACCAAATGAAAGCCAGTGACCACATCTACAGGAGCTGATTGACATGTCATTTTCTGTATTACAGTTGGGCACATACTTTTTGAACTACCAGAATGCTGGTGTCTGCTCTTCAACCCAGGATTGGAAGGTGCTAGGAATCAGAGAAGAGCCACTGGGTGATTTTAATGTATATTCATTCTAGTATGTGATAGATACTAAAGTGCAATTCCTTCTGATTTTCCAAAACCCCAACTTTCTGGTGCCTTGGGTCTTCCAGATACATAGTCTCTGTCTCCTCTATGCTGGGATCTCCTAAGAAATCTTAATACTCAATTGTTTTGTTTTGTTTTTATTCAACTCTATATGCATATTTGCATATTTACATATTTACATTGTCGTTATTTCAACACGCAGCTATTGCTGAGTGTCTATTATTTATTGAGGACATATAGGGTAGGGGTTCATTAGCACTGAGACTTTGGAATCAGACAGCCATAGGCAGTGAACATGCTGGTAAATATTGTTCACACACACATACCCCTAATTAGTAGTGCTTGCTGATTTTCATGGAGTAAATAGTCCCACTATGGACAACTTTAAGCTACCAAAGCAAAATCCTTGAACACAGAGTTTGGGGAAGTATGAGAGCATGATTGGTTTCTGTGAACTGGTGTCATATAGGATTAGGCCTAGGACTGAGCCTAGAATCTATCCCTTGCCCATCCTGGGGAACATTTAACCTTTCTAAGTCCCAGTTTCCTCATGTGTGAAATGTGGTTAATATGAAAATATTAGTTCTAAGTGATTATTGTGAAAATTAAGTGGTATTTCAAAATAGTAGTTTCCCCTTACCTGTAGGGAATATATTCCCAGACCCTGGGAGGATGCCTGAAATTAAGAATTATACCAAACCCTATATATTGTATGCTTTTTCCTATATGTACATTTCTGTGATTAACTTTAATTTGTAAGCTATGCACAGTAAGAGATTAACAATAACTAATAATGAAATAGAATAGTTGTAATAATATATCATAATAAAAGTTATTTAAATCTTATTAATTATTTATTTCTGTAGTTCCATTTAATAATTTCCTACCAGGCTTGACTGCAGATAACTAAAATTGTAGAAAATGAAATCAAGGATAAGAGGGGGCAGGTCTATTGCATAGCACTCAGCAGGGAGAATATAGTAACCGTTCAGCAAGGAATGGCTAATTAGCTAGATGTACTAAGCACCTTAATCTCACCAGTAATCCAGTTCTTTCTCTGGAATTTCATTATTTCTGACCAAGTTGGTTCATGAAGTTGGCTTCCACTGTGGAAATATGCTGGTCTTCTTTGGGGATATACCTAACAAGAAGAGTGGGGCTTGTACCCTGGTCATCTCTGTTGTTCCATCACTCTATTTCTTTAACAAGCAATTGTTAAATGGCTACTGTTCATTAAAGAATGTGTTGTGCTAGATACCGGGAGGAAAAATACCTAAGCATGTCTGTGGTCAGTGGAAGAGGAAAGATATGTGTACAAGTAATAGATTTACAAGACAGCTGGGCTGATATAAGCCAGGGAAACACCATCACTGCTGGATAATTCCTCTGCAGCAGACCGTTTGGTCTTGGTCAACACCCGTAAGTAGGGACAGGATATATATGAACATGCTTTCATGGTGTGTCATTCTTTCATAAGTGTAGAGTAAAGAGGGTCTGTTGCTCTTCTAACTTCTCTGGGACTGTGTATTGCTTTGAACTAGAACCTCATTGGGGAAGTCTGAGCCTTTTAATAAGAGTTGAGACATTTCTTTTCTCCACATGCCCGTATTCCATTCCATCTCACCTCATGTTTTGTGCAGCATTTTTGCCACTGTTACCAAAAGGCCTTATGAGAACAATTTTAAGGAGAAAAAATTTATTTGTCATATAGTTTCAGAGGTCTCAGTTCATAGATGACTGACTCCATTGCTGTGGCCCCAAGGTGATGCAGAATATCATGGTAGAAGGGCATGGCACAGAAAAGTGGTTCAGGACATGGCACTAGGAAGCAGAGAGAGGGGTTCCCCTCACAACAGACCAAATATAAACCCAAAGGCATGCCCCAGGTATCCACGTCTTCTGATCATACCTGATCTGCTGGCAGTTACCACCCAGCTAATCCCTATCAGAGGATCGGTACACTGATTAGGTTAAGGTTCTTATAACACAATCATTTTACCTCTAAATTTTCTTGCATTGTCTGATACATGAGATTCTGGGAGACACTGATATCTAAACCACCTCACCCAGTCAAAGTCAAAAGTGCACAATAAATATTTTGAAATGATGCTGATGGTAGGGGGCCCCTGCTCATGTGCAGGCTTTCAGTTTTTCTCCAGTCTATTTACATCTTCTGATTTGTGTGGGAAATATGAATTCACCAGAATTATGTGTCTTCCCTAAGCAAGACCAAAACTATATTTGCCTAGTAATTACTGTCAGCTCTTGGACTTCCAAGTATTTAAGTGTTGGTCTGACATCTAGGGGATGCTTCTGTTTAAAGAAATAGAAAACAATTTACCAATTTGCATAAACTGTTTAATTGTCTGTTTTCCTGTCTGAATACTGGATCATAAACACTTTGAGATTGAAAGACGTACTTGTGTGTTCCCTTCCCCCAGAGAGCTGACAGCGTAGAGCACCTAGACTCATAGTGAGGATATAAAGGAAATGAGAACCAGGCCTCTGTGAGGGAACTGTTGTTCTCTTTCCTTTAATATACACACAGTCTGACACCTACCCCCTTTGCAGTTCGTCCAGGGTGAAAGCACTACAGTCTCACCCCAAGACCCTACTCCCAATTCCTACGCTGCCATCACCCTTCTCTCTGTGCAGCAAGACACCACCTTTGGTCACAGGGATCCATCTGAAATGACCTCCATTCTCATCAGAGTTGTAGGTCCTTTTTGTATATTTTTCTGTCTAGTTAAGGGGGTCAGATATTCAGAATAACATCATTTTTAAATATTCAATTTCAATGTACTTTTAAGTCCATATAACTGATTTTTACTTTCAATAATTTACCAAGGCACTTTGAAGAGGTAAACTTACACAAAATTTTGACCTACATTTTCTATTAGCACTGATCCTGTGTTACTCAGAGCCACCAACAAGGCTTTGTATTAAAAGTGCAGACACCAATAACTGACCCTAAAAGGACCTCCAAACGTGAGGCTTTTCCTGTTCTCTCCCAAATCCCAAGAGGCTGTCTTCTTCACCTGAAAGTCTCCCCTGGTTTAAATGGCCTTCAGAAATGAGAGGGAAAGGAATCCAAAGGCTCTTAGTTAGGAGACAATAGCCAATCTTTCGTATAAGTACCTATTAGGGTAATAATTTTCCATCTTCCATCTAAATGTAGTATTTGGGAAGATAATCTTGGAAAGTGTTACCACCTCTGCTGGTCCAGGCTTTTGCCTCATTCCCATTGCCTCTGTCCTGCCTCTGGGCTGAGAGTATGCTTAAAATACTCTTTCTTGCTTGTCAGAAACATGTGTACATGTGTGGAAGCATGTGTGTGTGTGTGTATGTGTGTGTGTGTGAAAGAGAGATTCTGCATGTGTTTATGTGTGTACATAAGTGTGTATATACTTCAATGTCCAACCTAAATGTGCCCCCTACTGTGAACCTATTGTAATCCCCAAGCCAGGATTCACTGAATCTGCTTGTTTTCTAATGTCACTTTCTCTCATTCCAGTGGCCCTTCTCTGCTGCTTATGGTATTATAAATTGTGGGTATATCTGGTTTGCCAAGTATCACTCTAAACTGATTAGACCCTGAATCATCTCTGCAGCCCACCCTCCCACCAATAGGATGCTATGTATCTATTAGTATTCAGTAAAGTCTATCAGATCAGATCCCTGCTTTCCAAAAACATACTAAAATATAAATGTGTTGGGGAACATCCAGAACTCCTTTTACTAAAGCAATTGGTTGTTCTGGCAGGATTGAGAAACAATGGGGTCTGGTTCACAGTAGATCTTAAATCATTACATTGTTAATTGTTTCTATATATTGCAGTTGAAAAGTCCAGTTCCTTATTATTCCTTCCTAATGTGAACCTAACAAATTACATTTTCTCTTCTTCACTGCCAAAGTATGAGCTTAATTAGCATTAATTGTTGAGTGAATTTTAAATATGTCTACTATCCTATTTTATTTTTCAGTGAAATATATTATTTGTGCTGCCTGTAAAAAAGGCCTGAATCCACATCATGTACAACCATAGAAACAAGATGATGTACCCCATTTGTGTACAATGAATCAAATGGCAGTCTGTAAAAAATAAATAAAAAATTAAATATATTCATTAAATGATAAAAAGGGGGCCTTTCAATGTTCTAGAAAAATGATTCCTGCACATGTTGCTCACCACTTCTCAAAGTTCTCCATAAATCCTACAGAGATATCAAAACATTTCTAAGTCTTTCCATCTTTTATTTTTGAATATACTTTAAAATTACTAAATCATCCTATTTTAAAGCATTATTCCTTATTTTCCTGAAGTGTGTTTTCAAACTAGCTTAAAGATCTTTCTTTGCAATTGGCAACAGAAATCCACGTATTTAATGAACTTTAGATATTGCACCCAGTGCATCATTCAGGAGAAATAGTAATGAGATTAATTCATTATGTATTTCCTTCAGAATTCCAACCCACTTTTCCAGTCTGATTTCCCATTACTCCTTTACACTAAAGTCCCAACCAGAGTGAGCATGGTCTTGAAATCGGAGAGACTGTCATTTGGAACATCAATGCCCAATTGATTCCCAAAAGTGTACCATCAACCTATAAGTTCCATTTTTTCTTTAAACAAGTCAGAGTTCAGAGGGCTAAAATATTTGCCCCACTTAAGGTGCAGAGAACAGAACTCTAGATTTCTGTGTGCCCTGTCACCTTGCCCATTATTAAACCAGATCTTTCTTGCTTATTCCCCATCTCTGTAAATAGTGCTGTCTTTTCCCTATCTATCCAGGCCAAAAACCAAACCAAAATGACAAAATAATAGAAAAAAAAATTAAATATGAGTCACCCATTATTCTCTCTCTCCCTCACCCCCCCTCTCCATTTTCATGAGGAAATCCTGTTGGGATGCCCTTACCCTGACCACTTCTACTATCTTCTTTAACAAAACCCTGGTCCATCCCTTTCCCCACCCAGATGCCTAAATAGCCCTCCAGGTCCCTGTGTTTCTACTCCTGTCTCTTACACTAAAGTTTCCTCACAACAGCCAAAATGATCTTTTTAAAGAATAGATCAGATCCTATCAGTTCCCTGATGTTTTAGTCAGCTTTTTGCTTCTGTGACTAAAAGATCTGACAAGAGCAATTATACAGGAGTAAAGTTTATTTGGGAGTTCAGGGTTTTAGAGGTCTCAATCCAGAGATGGCTGACTCCATTTCTCAGGGCTCAAGGTGTGGCTGAACATCATGGCAGAAGAGTATGGCAGAGGGAAGTGGTTCCCATGATTATCAGGAAAAGAGAATCCACTGGCCAGATACAAAATATATACCCCAAAGGCACACCCCCAGGGATCCACCTCCTCTAGCCACAACCTACCGACTTTCAGTTATTCCTTGGTTATCAGGGGATTAATTCACTGATTGGGTTAAGTCTCTCATAACCCATATCATTTTTCCTCTAAATATTCTTACATTATTTCATACACAAGCTTTTGGGGACACCTCACATCCGAACCATAACACCTGATTATCATCCTGCAATAATGTTCTCCTGAAGAAGGAAGATTCCAGTTGCTTAATATCTTCTAGGTGACCTCACCAGGTTTTCTTCTCCTCACTTCCTCATGTAGTACAGTATCCATGACTTGCTCTCAAGTTCCCATCTCAGGGCATGTGCAGTCTTTTTAGTCCATTTTATAGTTTAGATATGAGGTGTCCCCCAAATGCTTCCATGTGAGACAATGCAAGAATGTTCACAGGTGAATGATTGGGTTATGAGAGCCTTAACCTAATCAGTGGATTAATTTATTGATCTGGATTAATTGGATGTTAACTTTAGGCTGGTATGAGGTGTCAGGAGAGGTAGGTCACTGGGGTTGTGCCATTGGGGTCTATATTTGTCCCTGGTGAGTGGAACCCTCTCTCTACTTCCTGGGTGCCATGTCCTAAGCTGCCTTCCTCTGCCATCCCCTTGCCATGACATTCTGCCTCATCTTGGGTTCAGGCATATGGAGTTGACTGACCATAGACAGAATTCTGAAACCATGAACCAAAACAAACTTTTCCTCCTCTAAGTTGTTCTTGTTAGGTATATTGACAGTATATTGACATTGATGCACAAACTCACTCAAACAGTCTAGTATGCTCTCTTCCAGGTTTCTGAAAGGTTATCAGCTTCTAATGATTCTGGTCTCAATTGAAATGGCAACTCCTTAGTGAGAACTTCCAAATCCCTCTCAAGTGGTCACTCCCTCCCATCACACACATATGTGCAGTTAGCATATATCTTGTTCTTTTGCTGTATTATTTTTCTGGTATTCATTTCTGGAATAAATGAATGAATGAATGAAGATTATTTGTCTCCCCCAACAGAGAACAGTCTCTTGGAGGCAGGAATAGGACCAGTTTTTCATATGTTCTAGATGCCTGGCACCTAGAACAATTTCTGACACTTTGCAGACACACAATAACTGTGAGACAATGGAAGGTTGATTGAAGGAATATAGGAATACTGACTCCATCACTTTGTGACTGTGGACATTTCTTCCACTTTTCTTTTCTTTTTTTCCCCTTGGGTTCATCATTGGGTTCAATAAACCTAATCCATAAATTGTGTTTATCATTCAGTCAAAGTATAGTAATTCTTTTTTTTTTTTTCCCTGTCTCTGGATTTATTTATACAAACAGCACAGGAGGACACCAGTCACCATAGATAGGGGCTCAGGGGTCACACCAGTTCTTCTGTCCTCACATTCACAGAGATTCTTATTATGGAGCCTTTGCAGGGACCTGGGCACCCTTGGGGGCTTAGGCACCCTTGGGGGCAGGAGCCGGAGCTGATGCTGATACTGGAGCTGGAGTTGTAGCCTGGGTCTGGGCTTGGGCTTTGGCCTTTGGCCAGCAGAGCCTGCGTTCCCTGGTCATGTGGGCACAAGCACGTATCCTGTGCTTGGGATGGGCAAGCAAGGCAAGGTGATCAAGTTTGCGACTGGCACCCTTTGGCATCTTGGGCTTCACCTCCTTAGGCTTTACCAGGGCCTTGACAGCCTTAGCACGTGCACTCATGGCCTTGGTGTTGTTTGCCTGCATCTTTTTCAGGCCCTTCTTGTGCTTCTTGCAAAATGCATATTTCTCAGGAACTTGGAGTCTACCCCCTTAAGAGATTCATATCTCTGTGATTGGGGTTTCTTGATTCCATTTCTGTGCCATTTTCGGGATTGGTTGTGCGTGGTGTGGTTCTTGGACTTGGCCACATCTGCACCGTAAGCCGCGACTCCCCGAGCGGTGGAGACCGGAAGAGGAACTATAGTAACTCTTTAAACTCTCAGTAAAATAAGCAAGAGTAAGTATTTGACATCACCTCTACATTTTTTACCTCATTTCCCCCACTGTCCAGAACCCTTAGGCTCAGCTCTCCATAAAGTGCTCTACAAATATTTCCTGACCCTCTCAACAGAAAGTGCCTCTCCTGACTGATGCCCCAGTGTGTGCTTTGAACATGGCAGTCTTCTCTGCCATATGTTCAAATATTCAATAGCCTTTTAGTGCTTACAATATATTGAGAATTGTGATGGGTACAAAATTGTTTATTTTGGTGGATTATTTTAGGCTGAATATCCCTAATTTGAAAGTCTGAAATCTGAAACTTTTTGAGTGCCAATATACTGACCAAAAAATAATTCCTGTTGTAGAGCATTTTGGATTTCAGATTCTTGGAATTAGACTGTTCAACTGATAAACTGTATGCAAATATTCCATAATTCAAAAAACTCCCGAATATGAAACACTTCTAGTCCAAAGCATTTCAGGTATGGGATACTTAAACTGTGTTGGCTTATTTCTGAACCTTATCCAGAAGCTCCTTGAGAGCATCTTTGTGTTTGATTTGACTTTGCAACCTCACCTTGCCCAGCATTACACTGTGCACTCAGTACTCATTTCATAAATAAGGAATGAATGAATGAATGAAATACCTTCTTTGAATCTTAAGCTACTACATGTACTGAATCCACCCCATCTTGTCCATTGTTGTACTTCACAGGGTCACAGGAGGGATGGGGCTGTGAGATGCTTGAACTCTCTGCCTACTACACAGGCAGAGGTCCAGAGTCCTCTATAGTTTGGGTTCATGAGTCCCCAGATCTTAGTTGCTTGACCCCCATGTTTGATTCAATCCATTGACTTTGTTCTTTTAAGATCAGCGTTGTTACTAGTAAACTTGATTGCCAAGTCATCTTTGATGTAGAAACAAAATTATTTATTGTTCAATATTATGATAACGCAATTTGCTTGCTGAATTTACCTTTGTCATAGCTATAAAATATAGACAATCAAGCTCTATACAGTGGCACTTGCCTGTAATTCCGGTGACTTTAGAGGCTGGGATGAGTATCCCAAGTCCAAGACCAACTTTGGCAACTGAGGGAGACCCTGTCTCTAAATAAAAAATAAAAAGAGCTGAGGATGTTGCTCAGTGGTAGAGCACCTCTGGGTTCAATCCCAAGTACAGAAAAAAAAAAAAAGGAAAACGAAAACAGAATATAGACAACAAACTGTAGATGGATTTCTTTGTTCCATTATAATCTATCCTGGTGCTGATCAGGCAACTGAGGGGCTCTGAAGTGAACCCTTGCCCTGGGCTAGGTCCATCATCCTCCAGGAAATAGATGTCTTCTTTCCTACTTTATTCTTGGCACCTGCAGGCATGCATTTCCTTCTGCATATTTGATTTTATAACCTAAGCCACCTGCTCATTGCACACAGCCCATCTTCTTAATGTAATGATACGACAAAACCACCAGACACTGACATAAAATTTCCACAACAATGGCTTAGACCACCATTAGTTCTTCATGTTTTGCTCTTCCAAGAATGGATTTTCAAGTTTAAATTTACTTCTAATTCAGAGCAACTGTAGTTTTGCTAATTACTTTAAATGGTTTCCGTATAAAGGTACTTAGCATTAATGGCATTCTTTGGATTTTTAAGAGTGAGTTACATTCATTAATTAGCCAATTAATACAGCATCCCTGGGTGGAGGATCTTATCAGGCTGAATTCTATTTTACAGATGAAGGAACTCAAACAGATTGACTCAAACTTGAAACTTGACTCTTGGAGCTCTATATTTTACCATTTATTTTTTAGTCTTTTTTTCCCTTGCTCATTTAAGCATATCTTCTCTCCCCCTAACCACCTGGCTTACAGATTACAATGTGCATCTGTGTGTGTGTGTGTGTGTGTGTGTGTGTGTGTGTGTGTAGTGGGGTAGGTTTGAAAGGCACAGCAGTGACACAAAATAAAACTTAATGACCGGACCCAGGGATTAAGCTAAAGAGGACTTGATTCTTCAGAAGGTGAGTTGAACCAAGAGTTTATATTTCCATAAGGAAGTTACAACATTAAGCATTCTTCATATTTCTTTCTATAAGGCATGCCTATTTTCCAATGGCATTATCAAAGACCCCACTCCAAAATCCAGAATGGAATTGGACTGATTTTCCATTACATTGAGTGGTTGACCATCCTCAAAATACATCTCCAGCAGTGTGTACAGACATCTGCCTAGTAAACTAAAGTGAGTAGTTTTTACTGAATAAAGATAAAGGTACCTGGGCATGATGGTACATACCTATAATCCTAGCTACTTGAGATGCTGAGACAGGAGGATGGAATATTTGAGGTCAGCCTCTGAAACTTGACAAGACCCTATCTCGAAATAAAAAATTAAAGGGCTGGGGATATAGCTCCTTATTAGAGCATCCTGGGTTCAACCCCTAGTACCAAAAGGAAAAAAAAAAAATGTATTCACTTAATGATTCCAGAGTAATAATTTTCTGGCAGAAGTTCAGTCCAGAGTGTTTGATTATTCTCTGCATTTTGGGACACATAAAAAGGAAGTAATGGCTACAGCTGTGGACTTTGAAGTAGCCAAGTTTATCTGAGGGCTTGACGTCAGCACGTAGAGTACAAATTAGTCCCCTGAATGGGACTGTGAGAGGAGAACCCTTCACTTTTACAAATGATGTTGGGAAGCTGGACTGTGCTATGGAATTCACACATTTTCTTTGAAGCCCTCCCAGAAGAGTTATACAGCATTTTGTCATTCACCAAAATAAGCATATTTATCAAGTTTTCAGAAGCATAAAGATAAAAGGGAAGGCAAATACTTTTCAAATATTGCATAAGGACTCAGGGAAGCCTCAGCTGGTGAGAAGAGGATGGTGATACCTAAGTTAGTAGAAGACAGATTTCAATTTACTTTGTGATTCCAGTGCCTATGCCCTGTGAGACTTGACAAATCCATTGCAAATGACATGATATTCCCAGCATACCTTTAGTGGTCAGACAATATCTGAAATTTTATGTCCAATTCTGTGTTGTGTAGACCAGTGCTGTCTAATGAAAATAGAGTAGAAAACACATATGTAATTTAAATTTTTCTGTCAACCACATTACAAAGGTAAAAATCAACTGGCAAAATTAATTCTAAAATAAATATATTATTTATCTCAACATATACAAAACATTGCAACTTTTGGAATGTATCGACTATAAAAATGTTAACGCATTTCACATTCTTTTTTTATACTGTATTCAAAATCCAATGTGCATTTTACACAAACAGAACATCTCAATTTGAATGCTAAGTTTTCATCAGAAATACTTCATCCATATTTAGATTTCATGAAATTTACAGTTGAAAAAATAAATTTACACATCCAAGTTGTTTCAAACATATTCAAATGTTTTCCAAAAATGAAATCAACTATCAATTTTAAAATTTAAGTTTGAACTGTTTAAAACTGAGTGAAATTTAAAGACTGTTGCTCCGTCACAGTGGCCAGAGTTCGTGTGTTCAGTCACCACATGAAGACAGTGGCTGCCATATTTCACATTGCAGGACTAGACTCAGTCGTCCACAAGGTGGTCCTGAGAAGGTGGCATGGTCTCAAGCAGAAACAGTGGGCATTGCTGGAGGAGCTGCTTGCTTGCCAGGGCACAGTGGGTGGAGGCGGGATTGAATGCCTCTGCCTTCAGCCAAGTTCATCCAGTGTTTTGCAGCCCAGGTCCAGAGCTTTGCCATTTGCCTTCCTCCCTTCCTAGAGGTCGTTGACTCAGGAATGACTTAAGTAAACAAAGTTGGAGCATTTTTAGTCTTTTGTATGTTTTCTAAAGACTTTCTCTCAAAGTGGACAAGCTTATAGGTCCTTGAGGACCTGTCACACATTTTCTGCATAGACAAATTCCCTTTTGGAAAGACAGCTGGCTCAGCAAGCTTATCAGCCTTATTAAAGGAGCTATAAGTGCCTTGTGGGTAAAAGGTCTAAAATGTAGTTATTGTCCACAGAACCTTGACTGTCATCATCACCATCATCAATATGGCCGTCATTCCTCTGGCCCCTTTTCAGTCCATCAAACCCTCACTGTCCAGCTGCAGCTCTTCTTTGGGGACAATGAAAACTAGATTCTTGTACCACATGTTAAACTATATGGTTTATGGAAAAAAGAAAAGAAACTAAAATGTAATAGAATTTTTATATAACTCCCACAGATCAAAGACTGATCAACTTTTCCCCTACCTCTTTTCTAATAGTTGAGAACAATGTTCTTAAATCCAAAGAGGTGACTGGTTTGCCCCAAATCATACAGAAGAGCTCAGGTATGAATTCTTGGGGACTACCAGCCAGGTCTGTTATTTCTGCTATCCATGCCTATTGGAGAACAGAGCTCAGGAATGTGATAGTACAGTGAGTCCTCATTGTGACGACTGTGGTGTATACTGAGTTTCTACAGCCAAAAATGGGGTTGCAGTCATCAGCCTAGAAAGCTCATAAGCTCATAGGCAAACTACCTTCCTGTACCCAAAATATCAGATAAAGATTCTACTTTCACCTTCTCTTTCTAAGAATGCTCACTGATATTATCTTAAGATTTCCTCCTAACTATCTCATTTTGTAGATGAGAAATTCAGGAAATTTCTGAGAGGAAAAATAGGTACTAGGGTAAGGCCATTTGCTTCTTGTGAAATCATCCCTCAGGGCTTCTCTCTGGGTTCAGGCCCTGGCTGTTTACCCTGGAGTGTAGTAGAGAAGAGTGAGATATTGATGGTCGTGCTGGCGGGCAGTGATGAGGGTACATTGCATGGAGAGGCCTAACTGGAGAGAGGAGGGTGTGCCTGCCAAGGGCATCTCAGGAAACTCAGACTGGAGTTCCTGCACATGTGGGCAAGGACCCTGGGAGTATACTCTTCCTACATAGTAACTTTCAGCAAATTTGAAAGGTACGAGGATTTTTTAAGAAACAGTTGAAGCACCAGCCAAGATTTAGAGTTCTTTCTTGGGATTTTCACTTAGCCATGTGTTGAGAATTTGGCTATACCTTTCAGAGAGCATATAGAAGAAACTTGAGAGGAAAAGTAGAGAAGACTTAAGTAGCAATGATAAGCACCACTTAGGATTATTTTTATCTTGATCTGATGAAATAAAATGAGCAACATAATAAGTATCATAAGAACCCAAATAACACACTGAATTTCCAAGGAAATTTGTTTGTTTTTGGCAAAGTGGGTTAACATCTAACCTAAGAGTAAATTACTGATTTGAAAGACATGGTGATGTACTAAGGAGAGGGAGGCAGGGAGTTTATAAAAGTGTATTAAATGCGTGAAAGAGGTGATTTCCTAAGTTGATGCTAGAGTTCCAATTGAATGAGCATACCAAGAGTACCTCAGTTTCTCTTGCAGCATCCTAGAAAGTGATAAGGGGTGGAGTAGGTGTGGCAGGGTTCTGCAGGACCCATGTGATAGAATAAGCAACCATAATCTTTTAGAGGTTCAGGGCATGTGTCCACTGAACTCCAAAAGTAATAAACTGCCCTACAATGCACAGCAGTCATGCTTGCTCCCAGCTGCTTGTGCTAATGACTTGTTTTAAGCATGATGGAGAGGTGTCCTATCATTGTGATTTTACAGGGTGATTGTAATCAATGTAAGAGCTAGTGTGTTGCTATGAGGGAAGCACTCCTGGTCTCTGCTGCAGTGATTTCAGTTGTGGTACTCTACTGTGGACATAACCTTTCCTTATACTGAGATTCATGGCTTTGAGATAAAGGTAAATCACAGTCAGCTGTCACTGACCTCATGGACTGAAAAGCTTTCATCATATACAGCTGTCCATTAAAATCTTCTCCCAAACCATAAGCACATAAAATATACCTTGTTCTAGATCACATCTTAAACAGTAACAGCTGCCTTCACAGTGGGGCTTCTTCAACATTTGGGCCTAATGGCCATAAGAGTTATGTCAACAGACCTAGTAAAATCAATCTTTTAAAAATATTATTCTACGTCTCTATCTCCATATATATATATATATATATATATATATATATATATATATATTTAATCTGGGCAGTTCCTTATGTTAAAACATTCTTATGAAGCAGAAACACTCACAGGATTGAGACAAAGAAGTGTGTTGAGTGCTACTGTACACATATAGAGGAGCAGGAGGAACAGGTGGAGCAGGGGGATGAGGCAGGGTGAGCAGGGTGAGAGGGAAGCTCCCCAGGGAGGGCCTGTGTGGAGCCCTCCAGACTCTGATTATCCCAGTTCTCAAAACACTACTTTGCAAAGTATTCCTGGAATAAAGCTGATAAAATGTGGCCACATGCAGGGACAAAGGTGTGTGGTCTTTTGAACCCTGGCCATGGGCTGTGATGTTTCCAGCACTGCTTTGCAGCTCTGAGACTTCTTACCATATGTGGTGATGAATTTGATTCCAAGATTTCATCATGACTCTGAGGACCCCCTAGAGTCATGAAGACAGTTTTACAGGTGGACTGTGAGACACAGTGGAGGGCATTGGAGTGTAGGGTGGGAAGTGATTTTTTTTTTTTTCTGTTTGCTACAATGCACTTGTGTCATTTTTTTCTTTTAGAGCATGTTGACACATGTCCACTCAAATACATGAACATTCTCATCTCCACTGATCTGTTTGGAAGCTTTGAGAAATTCACATGGGGGAAACCGTATTTGTCTTAAGAAACCGAAAAAGTGAATGTTTCAGAAAGAACTGGTGAGAGGGAAGAGGAGTTTTACAAATTACCAATAAATCAGCATTTAATTTCTTACTAAAATAAGCACTGTTTATATAGCCCAGGTGGAGACCATAAGAAAGGAATTAAAAGATGGAGACATACAAAGAATCTTTGTGATTTGTTTGAAGCCAGAGGATCTTCAAGCAGATGTAAGGTGCATACCTCATATCTCTGTGAATGTGGGTGATTATTATACAGAAAATTGACTCTCTTAGTAGCCAAGCAGATGATCTGTGTTTTTTCTACCTTTTATATAAATATCACTACTATTGTTTTTGTAACATGCCAGGCCAGTATAAATATAGAAGGAACTGTATTTTATGGCCAGAATCCTATCCATTCACATTGTTACTCAGAATCCAAGTTGCTAGTGCCAGGTCAACTGATGTAGAGTAAGATCAGGGCATTTTGTGCCAGGATCCATTATCAGGGGCCAGCATGAGCATGATGTCATTCTTGCAAGCATAAAAGAAACTGGAGGTTATACATCGGGCTGGAGAATGTCTCTCTACTTGTTCTTACATTCCCCAACTTTTGGGTGAAGAAAGAATTTACAAAGAAGAGCTGCCTCTACTCAGATCCACTCCTAGTTAAACTGTTTCCTTTCTCAAGTAATCCCTTTATAATTAGAGGTCAAGTTATGATGTTTTTCCTGGAAGATATTAAACAATTGACTACTGGGGTTACAGCCTGAATTTAGCCACAGTCATAGAAGCCTATATTCTCATGCAAAAACCAAACTTATTTTTATAAAGTCTGATGAGTACATAACATCAAAACCTCACAATTACATTGCCAAAGAGAATGCCCTTTTCTTTGTCTTGCTGTGCCTATGGAAGTCTTGATACTGGGCTGGGTAGGAAGGGTCATGACAAGCAGTGAAGCTGGATGAACACCAGAGAATAAGGAAGGTCTAATCTTTGCAATTTTGTCAGTTCACTGAGTCATTTGTCATGTTTCATCACATCATCTTCAGTTCTCTCTTCCCTACTGGGACCTGGCCGTTCAGCCTGGAGCTTTTAGCTGCTGATGTGATAGGAAGACTGTGCTCCCAGGAATGGAGTGAAGGAGATTGTCGGCCCCAAGCCCAGGGAGCCATTTCCACTCAGCACTCCTTTATTTAGCATGTCTATGGGAATGGCCCTGCTCCTGATGAACTCCTCCTCCACTCTGGGAGATTGGCTTGTGAAGACTATGGTGGGGCAGGCTAGAGATGTGAGCCTTGTGTTCAGAATCCCGGAGGTGGAAGAGATTGCTTTCCACCTAGCGTGTTGGGGGGTGCTGGCCTTTGGGATGAAACCTGAGACAGGTCAGATATGAATCAGTGGAGTGAACATGGGTGAAAAGGGACTTCTAAGCTGAAGAAATAAGAGCAAATAGCAAGGATGCATTTGGGGGATGCTGAGTGGCTTATTTGTCTTGGTCATACAGGTTGAGGGAGATAAGGATGGAAAAAGAGATTGACACTAGATTGTAGTGTGCTTTGAAGACCAGAATAAGGGACTTTCATCTGATTCACTAGAAGTCAGTAAAGCTTATAATGCAGGAAGTGACATGGCCATTCCTGCAGTTTGGAAGAGTACAGTTGCTGACTGACTGCCGAATCCATCGCCCCTCCCGCTGCCTGCCTCCTCTCCTGTGCTTGAGACTTGACTCACTGACTCAAGCAGCAGCTCTCTGGAATTTCTCATGTAAAATCTTACATCCAGTATGTCCCAAAGTTCTACCAATCCCAACTGATTCCTCCTTGTTGAGGAAATGTTTCATTCACTCTCTCAGTTGGTCCAACTAAAATACTATATATAAAAAAATACAATTATTATCACTGTTAAATGCCCTGTCTCCCACTTTCCACAGCAGACTAGTCACCGTATCGGACAGTTCTAACTCCCACTTCATGGATTCGCTCACTTTCTCTTCCCATCACCATCCCACTAACTTAAAGCAGGTCCATATAATCCAACTAAGTTCTAATTCTTTTTCTTCCTAGTCCAGTTTTCACATGACTGCTGGTAATCATTTGAAAATATAGATAAATTCATGTAAGTCAGTGATTCTAGATAATTATTGGCTCTCTATTACCAAAATGAAACCCTGTTCCATAGGGAATCATAAAAGAACCCTCATAATTTTGGCTCTTCTACCCTTTCTCCTTTACATACTGACACCCCACCACTGCCACCTCACACATGCACTATGTCCGGGCTCAACTTTTCCAAATGTACATGCTCGGTCTCATCTTTTCATTTTTACACAAAAATGTATGCTCAGCATGGTGTGTTCTTTCTCTGCTTGGCTCCTACTCACACTTCAGAACCTAACTGGATCCTTTCCTTTGTTACCTCTTCACAATGCCTGGCTCACTACTTTGTGCTCTAGTGACATGTAGTGCATAAATTAGTGTAGCATTTTTAATCTGTTGAATTGCAGCAAGGTATTTTACAAAATTGTCCTCTCCTATCAGGCTGTGAGTCACTTGAAGGTGGATGACAGCCTGATCTTAAATTTTTCTTCTGTCGGTTTATACTCAGAAGACAGTACTCAATGTCTGCAGATTGAATGAAGGACAGAGATGACTACAGTCACAATCTTGGTGTGAAATTATTAATGTGCCATTTCTTAACGAGGCTTTCAAGTCTTCACTCAGTGTACATTCTATTGTTCTATAAAATGTGAAAAAAGAGATAAAACACCTAGCACAGCATCTGCAAATGCATCATTCCCACAAACATACATACCCACTTTTAAAAAGAGATCATTTATATCCCTTTAAAATATAGTAATGCAAGTGTGACCTATGGAAAAGAACATGAAAAATGTTATTAATTTGAAATATACTCTCATCCCAGAATTTTAAACATCAAATTAACTTTTGATCCTGTAAGATAGCATCTTCTTCATATAATATATTCAAATATTAGATTATTTGTTTGTTTGTTTCCTTTTTTGAAGTGAATGATTTTATGAATTCCTATTCTATTTAGTTTTTCCTTCCCACTCTTCCTTATACCCCCTACTCTCAACAAAGGCAGATTGGTTATTTGTTTTGGATTTTATTTGCAACGTTCAATTTAATAAAGAAGAGTCATCTTAATTTTGTCACGTTTGGTCTAAAATTTCCATACTAAAAATCCTCATCAAGGAGTGGCATTGGTCTCATTAGTCACCCACGACAGTTGCAGTGTTGATCTGTATATGACAACTCCAAGAGCTTGCAAGGTCATTTTTATCCAATTACATCCTACAGTCAAAATCATCTTAATACTGTGAGACAAAAGAGGTTAGAAGAGGCTCTGTTTGCCTCAAAAATGAATAAAGATACCTCCACAACTGCAAGTGCAAGTTGGCATTTGGTTTGAATGCCAAAGCCCCAAGTTATCTGACCTCACATGGTCTCTGTTGTATAACTGCCAGCGAGGAATGGTTGACCAGATGCCTCTCACGATGTGATGTTGTCAAGTACAGAAGGATGACGCCAGTGAAAATAACAGATTTTGGAACATTTAACAAGTACCAACTATAGTCATGTTCATCTGGTTCTGCTAATACAAGGTTTCTCTTTTTAATTAATAAGAGAAAGAAAATACTCAAATTAGTCAACACTAGTGATAGCAAGAGATATATTTCTTAAAGGGCCCCCAAAGTAGTTCTAGGGTTTCTGAGATGTTCCTGATTAGAATCACAAAGACATTGGTGCCACCTCAGTTGCTGTTCACTGAAACCCTAAAAATTAAGGGAATGACCACAGATCAGTCAAACATGATCTCCTCCTTCCTCATTTCATTGTCTCAGCTCCAAGCTCTGGAAGGGCAATTGTTGTGTGCACATAATCTCCTGTCTGAATTGCTGTGTTCTCCACCAACTCCTGTGAGAATTCCCTGATTCTATTCTGGTGTATCCATGGTTTATATGACTTTTCCTGTGGTGGAGATACTGGTTACTCTAATCTGGTCTTCCTTTTCTTCCACTTAAAAATCACTGCACACTAAGATTTTTTTTTCCCCCAATTTGGCACTCTATTTACTCTCTTCTTTCTTTTTCATTTGATGTGAATTCTATAATGTGGCCTGTTGGTAGCTTGCTGCTACAAAAAAAGGCTCAAAAAGTGTTGAGTTATAAAAGTAGTGAAAATAGTGAACTAGGAATATCATGAGAAGACATGAGAAGAGTCAGGGTAAAAAAATTCTGTTTGATGATTTAATTAATGAAGATGTTAATTTAACAAGGGAGCAAATAATACTTGATAGGTGCATTTATCCAGATTTTTATTTAAAAGTCATTTAAAATACATCCTCAGGGAGTAGGTTATAAATGCTGAAGTAAGAGATAACAGCATGGCTTAGGACTTTCACGGGAGGAAGAAGACAGGGGAGTTGAGCTATATCCCCACTTATTATCTGCAGCAGAAGGATTAAAAGCAAGAAGCAGGGGTGTGGGAGGTTATCCTGGATCAACCTAAATGTCGCACCTTCCATCTCCTCACATTCCATTTACTGAAGTCTGTCACATGGGCCATATCCAGCTGCAAGGGAGGCTGGGTAGTCTAGTCCAGCCATGTGCCAAAGCAGCACAGGATCTGGACCAAGACAGATATCTTTGAGTCTTGGTTTATTCACCTGTAAGATGGAAAAAGTAATGCCTACAATGCTGCTTGTGTCTTTAATATCTGTAATGCCAACTGAGTAGATCTGAACATGCTACCACATGTGTAATTATTTGTTCGAAGAACTTTCCAACATTTATAATTTAAAATTAGTAAGACATGGGCTTCATCTCTTTTGTTAAGAAGAAACATTCCATGTGACCTCTTTCCTGTTCCTGTCATGTGGGTTGAGGTAGCTTTTCTTACTTTACTCCTTAGCTGCTTCTACCCTTTCCCCTCTCCTACTTAACCCCAGCAGACTTGTAAACAAAACACAACAGAAACAAAATACCAAGAAAATAGCACCACACCACTATCACACTTCCCCTCCAAGGTAATTTTGAACACAGGCCAACTCCCTTTAGGACAGAGGCCAAGCATTTTGGCAGATCCCTTTGGAAGTTTGAAGCCAGAGTGCTGACAGTTGAGCCTTTAGTGAATGGGCCTGCAGAGGAGCCAGTGCTGATTAACGACGCACACACAGAGTGCCCGAAGAATGTTGGCTCTCGCTGGGGTGGTGATGTCATCCCTAGCAACAGGTGGCAGCCCTCTTTCTCTGAGCCCTCTTAGCAGAGGTCCTAGTGTTCCCAGTCATGAATGAGGAACAATAAGGCATCCACGGGGTTAACTGCCACTTTCACTCGCTCCTTTGTAGGACTGGGGCCTTTCCCATAGAAATGTCATTGGCTTGAACTGATTTCTTTTTTTCTGCTGCCCAAATGTCAGAGTCTCATATAAAAGTGGATCATGAGCAACTTTCGCCACTGAAGCCTTTTCAATAGCAGCATAATAATGTGTGTGCTTTCCTTGTGCAAATAGAGGTTAACCTGTCTCAAGGAAGGGCAGTAGGATGTGAGACTGCCCTGGGCTTCCCATTAGGGAAAATCATCAGAGCTGCATGAAACTTGCGTTGCCTGTTGGGTTCAGATATTGCTTTTTTAATCTCTGGTTTGGAAGCAGAAAAGGTTTTGTGTCCGGATGGCAGGACCACAATGTTATGAGAACTCTGAGTTCTTACAGGAAGTTGCCAAGTGGATACCTCCCAAGAGTAGCCAATATCAGGATTGAGGTTGGCCAAATGCAACTGAAATCAATATTACTCGATCCCATTATACCAGAAAGGTAAGCTTTTTTGCAAATGCACATCCTCTGCACCTTTCATGTACACAAACATAAATGGAAGACGCAAAGAATGAAAATTGGTCCTTGCCCACAGGAGATTAAGGGTGGACCCGGGAATGTCTATTTTTCCAATGGTCCAGGTGGTTCTGAATAGCACCAGACTCAGGCTGTGTTGGGTTCACCTTGTGAAGACAGATTGCATGGAGATGGAGAGATAACAGGGGTCATTGAGTCACTCATTGTGGGTTTGAATCTGGGCTCTACCACCCACAAACTATGTGACCTTCACCAAATTATTTAACCTTCCTGAGCCTTGCTTGCCAGCAGTTCAAACAAGGAAAACAGTCTCTTCTTCCAGGGTCTTTGTTATATTTAGAATAATGTATGTCAAGCTCCCAGACAGTGCCTACATGATTTACATAGGTCTGTCTTTACTCTAGGCCTAGGTTTCTGAAATCTCTTCTCTGTAAATATGAGGGTTGGACAAGATGACTTCTAATTACCTTCTAAGCTTTAGCATTCTGTGGTGCCACTCTAGCATTGGTATAAACCGTCAGGGTGGGTTGCATCTAAGCAGTGTTAGAAGTTTCCCACCAAGGAAATGAGTTCTTTTTCTAGAGACTAGGACCAAATGAGAAAGTCATGAGCCAAGCAGGACACATAGATAATAGCACCAAAAGCTGCCTGTGGGAAGACATAGCTATCTTCAGTGATTTTCATTCACAAAATTACAAAGGGTCCTGTAAAACATCACAGCTTCCCAAGACGATTTTTACAGTACTGTTAGCCTTGATTTAGTTAGATATTTTTCCAGCTTATTTACGTTTTTGCCTTATTCTGTGCCTTGCAAGAAAATATTTATGTTAATTCTTGCCATCTCAAGGAATACTTTCTTCTTGCTGATAGAATGAATTTCTTTCACCCTTCAGAACTTGAGCTTGGTTTCAGACAGAGAGATCCCAGCTCCAAAGATTTCTAGCTTTATGATCTCACAAAGTCTCTTAATGATCCTGAGCCTGTAGAGCAGTCTTCTGAGCCAGCAGAGCTATTGTGCAAATTGAATAAAATAACTCACGCCCTCTGCAATCACATGGAGGAGTCCTCTACATACAACAGTTCACTTCTTGATTTTCTAGGCTAGCCTGCATTCATTGTATCCATGTTTTGTGAATATGCAGATAAATACATTTTGACCATGTCCTTTCTCATGCCGTTATTCCCAGACCTGTTCTATCCTACACTGAATTCATACTATGAACACACCACGTATCTATTCCTTAGTACTTCTCATATCCTTGTTATGGCCCATATGAGAAAACAATCCATTTTTCCACCCTGAGTTAGGGAAAGCTATTTTAGTTATTGTATTGAAAAGTATTATATTTAGGCATTGTATTGAAACCTTCATGTAATGAGGTTTGGAAGCATATGCATTTGGAAAAGCATCTCTGACTCTCACTTGCAGCCCAATCACTTTGTAACTATAAGTGTTAAGGCAAATAATTTAATGTCTGAGTCTCTGTTCCTTATCCATGAAATGGGAATAATCATGCAACCTTGCAATGGGGTTGTGAAGATTACATGAGAACATATAAATGCATCTATTAGTTCTGTAGCTAATTAGTACTACTATTAAACTGCTGTTCAAAATGGGCAGCAGGGTCTACAGAAGGAATATGGATCAGAAGTCAAAGATCCAATTCTGCCACCAACTGGCTATATGACTACAGAAGAGCCATTTAACCCATTTGGATCTATTTTCTAAGCTGTCAAAGACATAATAATTCTTCTCATGCAGATACCACAGTGGTGCTTTTGGCTAAAAGGAAATAACATAAAAGTGGTGTCATTATTTTTATTAATGCTCTAATTATCCTTTTTGGTGCTGCCCAGAGATGGCTTTCATTCCTGATGACTTGGCATCTGCTTTATCAACATGCTTTTGAGGCATGGGCAGCATCTCATTTATCTTAAATAAGCATGTTTGTGATAGGAATGTTTCATTTCTTTTCATTGAAATAACTACTTTTAATTCTGAAAGATTCCTTAAAAGCAGACATTGCATTTGCAAATTTCAGATGACTACATACTGATTAGCACCCAAGCCCATGTCTCTCCCTGCCCAATTAGACAAAGTCACTGAGCAGCCTTTTCTCGATAGGGATCTGTAGCCATGTTACATGTTTCTTTATTAATGAAACATGGCAAATAGCATCCTTTTAGAGGATACTCAGATTACCTCTGGGAGGAAGCACTTTGTTAATGAGCTGAAACGCCTTGTTTGGGGAGATGAGTTGTGTTGACATATCAGGTATCCTTTTGAGCCAGCTTGCCGAGCACCTGGGAATTGGGGCCAGACAGTGTTTCATGACACAAGTTTCCTGAATTCCATTGCCTGAAATTTTCTGTAGCAAAATGGGAGCTAGATTATTTACACTGTGATAACATCTGCACAAGAAATGGCTTGAATTTCAAAAGAGAAAAGACATTTTATAAATGGGTCACACCTGTGGCAGGGAATTGAGACAGGTTAGGGTGTACAAATTGTCTGGACACAAAAACACTCCATGTCTAGCCAGAGCTTACTCATAGGACAAGAGGAAGGCTCAGGAAGCCACTGAATCCCATGCTGATGATCAGTCATGTCATTCCTTTCCTCAGAAAACTTTAAGTAGCTTTCCAATGCTATGAAAATAAATTTAAAAAAAATGCTAAGCCCAATGTACAAAGCCCCTGCAAGGCCCTGCAAGCCCCTGAAAGTCCTCCAGCCTCATTCCACACCATTATTCCTTGGCTTGTTTCTGAAGCCATACTTGTCAACTTCCGGCTACCCTAATTCCCCAAGCTCCTTCCAACCTCAGGTTGTTATCACCTACTGGTTACTCATTAGAATGCTTTCCAAATCTCAGTTTATCCAATTGTGTCCATCCCCCAGGACTCATCTTGCTCACTTTGGCCCTTCTCTGTACACAATCTCCAAAGTTTGGTCCCTTTTTCCCCTTTTGATCATATTCACTTTTTTCCTTCAAAGCATCTACTGTAATTTCTAATTCAGTACTTGTGCATTTACTTACTATGTCTTTTCTACTAAGCTGTGAATTCCACCAGGGCAAGGGTTGGATCTGCTTTCCTCTTCATTACATCCCCTTTTTATCTGAGTAAGTGCTTAGTTAATAATGGTGGCTTACTGAGAAACTTATGGAATGAATTAATGAATGAAGTTGTTGGTATGGTTTGCTGCCAAGCAAACAGAATATAATATACATTATCCAGTGTATATTTATGGTATTATTATTATTTCCTAGACCCATTCATCTAATCATAGTTAACAGGACTTGGTTTTCAGACTTGATTATCACATTTGAAACACCCTTCCAGTTAGACTGTCCATTATTGGATAGGCAGAAAGAGCTAGCAGAAAGATCTTTACAGCAGAAATAGTCTTTCCAGACACTGGAGACTTTGAGGTAAATACTACTGAAGTCTCTGCCCTTTGCTTTAAATGGTTGTCACTTATGATAGAAAATGTCTGGCAGCTGTATTTTTGTTTAGTTCCTGGTGACAAACATACCTGGTAGAATAAGAGAGGTCGCAGTAGCAATTAGAACCAGGAAAAAAAAAAAAAAAGAAAAACCTTATAAGCCTGAACAGTGGTCCCCATCTCTTTTATTATTTGACAAGATATACAGATTAAGGAGTTCATTCTGAGGAAGGTAACTAAGCTTCATGGACATGAGCTGAAATCCTTGAATCAGGGAGTAGAACTGAGACATAACAATTAACCTTAAGAGCCTAAGGAGAAATCCCATGTTTGTCATTAAGTATTCAGAGAGACACCATGTAGAACCAGAGTATATTTACCTTTGTTTTAGATTAAAAAGGGAAGGATGACCTGTCATGAAGATGTGAGCAGAATTCAAGTAGTGGTTGGCTGGCCATCTGGTAGGGATATTGCACAAAGTTTCATGTATTAACTCTGAAACCCTTTCCAACTCTATTATATAGATTCTTACTCTATTTGGGATGATTACTAAAAAAAACCTCTCAATTTGATTTGACTTTGGATCTACACTACTTAACTATACAACTTGGAATTGGAAGGTCAATCTAAATTTCCAAATTGATCTAAAAAGGGAAAAATCCAAATTAGATAATTTCCTCAATTTTATACAACCAACTCATACTCTACTCTGCAAAAGTCATAGACCAAAATGTTTTTCCAAGTGCATTTTTGTTTATATTTTAACTGTTATTTATCTAATTATATTCAATTCAATAAACACCAATGAGCACCTATTATTAGTGGTCATCTAACAAACCTCTATTAAATGTTTACCATGGACAACATTGTAGATCTTGTCATTTGGGAACTCATGATCAGGTTCAGACAAGTATTCAGTAATAGTAGGCAGTTCTTATGGTACTAATTGAGAATAGCAAAGATTATAAGCATCCCAGGTGAAAATAAGGGCAAGAGAGGCTTCCCTGAGAAGGTTAACCCTTTGGCACCCATGTGCACAGTTGAGATATGTTTTCTTTCCCCCAGGTGATTTTAATACAGTGGGCATTTTGTGTTCAGAAGGTGTCCAAACATTCACGGGGTGCTATGCTGGTTCTTTATATACAGGACTCTATGTTGTTTTCTTAGCTATGACATGGTCACTTTTCAAAAGTAGCCTGGATTCTAGTCTTGAAATTAAGAAAATAATTCTTAGGATAATGGAAAAGAGATGATTCCAAATCTGAACATTGGTGGGAAACCAAGTAAGTGAAAAGGCCTTCATGACTTTTCTTGGCCTCTTTCACATCTGGGTGTGATACAGAAACAATGATGAGTTTGGAAATATGGAGAATGAACACTGTGATATTCCTGATGCCTCTAAGGACTATGAACTCCTGTTTACAGCAGAGAAAAAGATTTTTTTTTTTTTTTTGAGTGTACTGGGGACCCAGGGAAGCATGAATGTCAGTACAAGAACATTGAAATTCTGGGGTCAGTATGTGACCACTCCTTTTTCCCATATCCTCTCTAACCCTGCCTCTTGGTTCTTAGTTGTGTTACCTCATCTTGCTTTGTGAAAGCACAAACCTTTCTAGGAAGCAATATACATAATTAAGATTTTGGAGGGAGCAAGATAAATGAGTTGTGTTCATTAAGATGTCTTCCTAATTAGGATATCCTCTGAGGATTGGAACTGCTAGGTTTTATTCCTTGTTCCTCCTCTGAAATTGATCTTCCTGTGACTCACTTTCTTATCATTTTAATGGGATAAGAATGCTTGTTACCTTCATAATTTAAAAAGGTGTCCTGAGAATTCATTTCCTACAGCTTCAGTAGTCAAGAAAATCGAATTCTCAAGCAGGAAGCATGAGTGTTATTCTCTTTGTGGTCCTTGAGAAACATTTGGTGTCTGTTTGTTCTACTGAGAGACCAAATGAGCAGTGAGAAAAACCTATCTTAGTTTTAGAGAGAACCTCATCTGTGCAATTGGATGAAGAAAAATATTCTTAAATGTATAGCCAGGTCTTTTGAGAATCTGTTCCTGCCACAATTTATTGGTGAACTTCTTAGTATAGATGAACCTAAAGTCCATCTCAACTGCACTTAAACTTAGAGCTCAATGGGTAGCAATTAGGAGAAATTTAAGGAATTCCCAGAAGGCTCCAAAAGTAAATATTTCTCTGAGCAGATGTGTTATAGCTGAATTAACTGGGTGTTTGTGTAACTGCAATGAATCGGAGAGATAACAGTCTTTACTGCCTGTAGATGCAGCCTGTGATTCCAAAATACAAGTGGTGTTAAATGTTCCCAGCGGAGGTTCAGGCAGTTTGCTAAGCAAACCATTGCTGCTGCCAGGTGATAATCACGCTGCCTTAGGTTATTTGTCCAATTCTAAGTAATGAGGTTCCCATCACCCTCCACTTGAGGTGTGTTTATCTTACAAGAACTTGGGTCAAATTGAACTTAAATTTCACCTGATAGTATTTTCTGCTCTCATTCTGAGAGGAGTGAAACACAGGATTCATTTCTCTCATATTATTCCTTGTATAAAGGCTTTGCCAGGGAAAAAATAATCTTCCCTTTTAGGTTGATTGGGTAATTTGGGCTGATTACTCCAGTCCCTCACTTTAACAGGTCTGAAAGCTGTAGAGAGAGGTAGTACCTTCCTGGATGCCCTGCTCTGGTCTGTTTTCATTCTGAGATCACTGACAGGAGTGATCTTTTGTGAGATCCCTGCCAGTGTTTAATAACCTGAGAGGGGACAATGAGTGCAGAGGGGGAGCCCACAGGCACCAGAAACTGAGAATACCTATGAAGCCGCAAGTGGCAAATACCTAGTTTGGCCTAAGATAGCGCTTGTTACCTTTGTTGCACTACAGTACATTTAACTAAGTTGAAGATTATCCCAAACAGGAACTGGTTTAGTTTTGGCCCAACTGAGGATAAAATAAGTCATCCATTTATGGGTGTTGCTCACCTGAAACACTTCAGCCTTCATACTAGTTTCTTTTTATCATCATAATTTATATTTAATATTTATTTCCAATAAGCACATTATTGGAATTATTCCCCATCTATCAGATGAGGAAAGGGTCTTCCCAATGCAACATGGAAAGCAAACTAGCAAAACTGGAATGAAATCCAATCTGTTTTAGTCCACTTAACTTACATTTGGCTGAGGTTTGCATGATCATCACAAAGGCAGTGCACACTCAGAGACATAAAATGCAGGCATAATCTCCAAAGATTACACCTGAAAAATTCCTGAAGGAAGTAAGGGTTCCTGGTGCCTAGTCTGCATTTAAATTCAATGCATTTTTCTTAAGTGAAGCAATAAATGAGATGAAATTTAAACTCTGTTTTGAAATAGGTAAGGCTGAGGAGATGTAGATCTTAGAGCAGGACTGTTCAATTACAGAATGACTAGAGAGTTTATCATTGCACATTGTTTCTATATCCACAACTCTGTATTGAAGCCTGAGATGGGAGAGACTTTAAGTGCTGTTTTGTTTTTGCTGAAAGCAGTACTTTCTCTTTGAAATAGAACTTTTTATCCACTTGTACAGGCACTGTGCAAAGGAGAGTTAGGATTGGTGAGGAAGTCTGGGACCAGAACATTGAAGGCCCTGGGTATCAGGTTGAGTTGGGACTATACACAACAGACTCCTAAAGACATGGTGAGGGATGTCACAGATGGTGATAAACGCAGGAGTTGTGCAGTTATAGTAGGTACTGTGATCCCTGCTATAGGTACAGACACTGAGTCCCAAGTGCTTATAAAATTTCACAAGAATGTAGAATATGTAGGGGGAGAAACTTGGGTGTATGGCCTTGTTCTATGAACTCTGGAGCCTTCTCCACCATTCTTCTTTAAAATCTTTCTTCCCAAAAGCCACAAAAGTACTCACCAAATATAGGGGCAAGGTAGAAGAAAATAGACAGCTGGAAACATTTATTTGGAACTTGTTACAGAACAGCCCCATTTACACAGATAGAAGAATATACCTGAGTGAAGAGGGTATATCTGTAAGTGATGCTTGCCCTGAGAGTTGCTCTGATGATCTCATTCACAGAAACGAAAATGAACTCTGAGATTTGAATCCAGTCCATTGCCCCAGATGAGATTAAATTTTTTAACCTGCACACTGACCTCTTTTGTCTGATGGCAGAAGTTGTATCTATCTCGCTGGAATTTCCTGGCAGCCGAGTGCTGACCATGAGCCATTGCTGTGGGAACAAATTTCTAATGATGGTCTTTTCCTGATACTTGGGACCCAAAGGCCCCTGAGTTTTGGAAAGAGAAAAGGAAGTTCTAAGGTTTTCCTGAATATATTCCAAGCTCTTGATTTTCAAATTAATCATTAGATTATTTGTTATTTATATGTGAGTAATTACATGTAACTGTTAAAGTTAAATGTGTTCATAATTTTGGAGGGAAAAGTGAGGATCACATTGAGTCCTTGCTACATTCCAGGTACTTCCCACCAATTAAGGTATTCTGTGTTCACTGTGACCCCAGGAGGTAGATGTGAATATTCCCACTGTGTGGGTGAGAACTTTGAGCTGAAACTGAAAGAAGTTGAGTCATTCATTTGCCCACAGTTGTTTACATGGGAAGTGTGTAGGCTGGGAGCCGAGTCTGGACCTTTCTGACCTACGCATGCTGTCCATTAGGCTCATTCTATGGACAGTATACAAAAACGTTTAGAGGTAGAGTCAACCCCAATACTTAGTATGTTCACTGTGAAAATTCAAATAAGACAAAAAGCATGCAAAGTATTTAGATTCTGGGTTAGGAGAACTTCAGTGAAGATTTTAAGTATTTTGCATATACACATTCATTGTTTTTTTCAACAATCATTAATCAAGTGCCTAGTGTGTGCTATAACACTTCTGGGTGCTAAGGGGACATTGGAATAAATAAGACAGAGATAAAGCACCTGCTTTTTATGGCTTACATTCTAGAGAAGGAAAGAGATAATAGGTAAGTGAACAAATATGCAAACAGCATAGTTTCAATCAGATAGAGGCAAGGCGACCTCGGGTGTGGTGACCAAAGAAGGGAGGAGTTCTCTTGGGAGGTGACATTTGAACTGAGGTCTGTTTGATAAAGAAACTAGCCATGCAGACAAAAGGAGGAGAGGAGGAGAAGAAGAATGACCAAAGGAAGCTCAAGGGCAAAAGTTTAATGCAGGAATGAGGTCTACATGGTAAGAAATAGGACGAATTTCAGAATAGTTGGATCCTGGCAATAAATACTTGGGTGAAATGAGTAGACTATATTTTAGGATAGCAAGAGGGATATCTGAAAAGGACATAACCCAAGGGAGAAACCTCATAAAGAAGCAGAAGAAAGCCCAATAGCCAAGATCCTGGCAGATCTCTTCAGAGACATGTGACATTTGACCCCTTCAGGATCTTCTTTAGTTTATGGGGAGGCAGGTCCTGCTGGATATTTAATTATATCAATCCTATAGTAGCTCAGTGTCTTAAAACAAATACACTGCCCACGTTCCATTCAAGTTCATGCCTTTCTGAAGCAGTATTGGAGTGGGAAGGAGGGGGATGTGGCCCCAGACCCACTGGGAACAAGAAAGCAAGTTCAGACTCTTATATGGATATACTTTGTAGTAAATGAGTGAAAAGTAGAATAGGAATAAAGATGGAATAGTGGAAGATAAAATTTAAAAGGAAGAGGAGTCTTGTGTCATGGTTAAGAATCAGAATTTTTGAGTTAGACAAAGCAGTTGTATTTTTTTAAATTTTTTTTTTATTTTTACAGACTGCATTTGGACTCATTGTATGCAAATGGGGTATATCTTTTCATTTCTATGGTTGTGCACTGCAGATTCATACCATTTATGTAATCATAGGGTAATGATGCCTGTCTCATTCCATCATTTTTTATACAACGCAATTGTATTTTAAAGCTCTGCCACTTATTAATTTTAAAATTCTGGCAAGTTAATTGATATTGCTAGGACTCAATCACTTCATCTGCAAAATGGGGATAATAATAGCATTTTAAAATTTTGTAATTTAGTATTATTTTGAAGATTAAACAAAAATTTGCATGTAAAATGCTCAGCATAACATGTAGGCAGTCATTAGAAAATGTCATTAGTTGTCTATATTAGGAAGAAGCTCTGGAGAGATTTTAGAAATGTGTGGGTATGTGAGAAAAGACAAAAGGAGTTCATAAAGCAGTTCTGAGTGTTTCTGAGCAGAAGCATTATCTCTTTGGAAGTAAGTGTGTGCAAATGTATCTGACATATTGCTGCTCCTCTCTGGGCCCTACTTTCCTCATCTGCAGACCAAAGTGTATGACAGGGCAAAATAATAAATGCTCTCACTGAGTCCAGTCTTGAAAATTTTCTGCTGCTCCTCTCTGGGCCCTACTTTCCTCATCTGCAGACCAAAGTGTATGACAGGGCAAAATAATAAATGCTCTCACTGAGTCCAGTCTTGAAAATTTTCTGTTTGACTATTTGATTAGTTAGTCATGGACACCTGGCAGTTAGCTGTGATCTAAAAGTAGGGTCACCAATCATCCCAACTTGCCCAAGATGGAGGGATTTCTTAGGACACACAACTGAAACTTTCAATGCCAAAATCAGGACAGTCCTAGGTAAACTTGGATGGCATGTTACCCTACACATGCATTGCTTCCAAGAGGAGAGTGAGGATAAAATAATTGGGAATAAATCTAACAAAAGAGGTGAAAGACCTCTACAATGAGAACTACAGAACACTAAAGAAATACATTAAAGAAAATCTTAGAAGATGGAAAAATCTCCCATGTTCTTGGATAAGCAGAATTAATATTGTCAAAATGGCGGTACTACCAAAAGTGCTATACAAATTCAATGCAATTTCAATTAAAATCCCAATGATGTACATACCTCATAGAAATAGAGAAAGCAATCATGAAATTCATTTGGAAAAATAAGAGACCCAGAATAGCTAAAGCAATCCTTGGCAGGAAGAGTGAAGCACAGGGGGTATCACAATACAAGAACTCCAACTATACTACAGAGCAATAGTAACAAAAACAGCATGGTATTGGTACCAAAATAGACAGGTAGATCAATGGTACAGAATAGAGGACACAAAGAGAAGCTCAAATAAATACAGTTTTCTCATACTAGACAAAGGTGCCAAAAACATACAATGGAGAAAAGACAGCCTGTTAAACAAATGGTGCTGGGAAAACTGGAAATCTATATGCAGCAGAATGAAACTGAACCCCTATCTCTCACTTTGCACAAAACTCAACTCAAAATGAGTCAAGGACCTTGGAATCAGATCCTGCAACTTATAGAAGAAAAAGTAGGTCCAAATCTTCATCACGTTAGCTTAGGATCAGACTTCCTTAACATGACTGCCAAAGTTCAAGAAATAAAAGCAAGAATCAATAATTGGGATAGATTCAAACTAAAAAGCTTTTTCTCAGCAAAGGAAACTATCAGCAATGTGAAGAGAGAGCCTACAGAGTGGGAGAAAATCTTTGCCACTCATACTTCAGATAGAGCACTAATCTCCAGAATATACAAAGAACTGGAAAAACTCTACACCAAGAATACAAATAACCCAATCAACAAATGGGCTAAGGAAATGAACAGACACTTTACAGAAGAAGATCTACAAGAAATCAACAGATATATGAAAAATGTTCAACATCTCTAGTAATAAGAGAAATGCAAATCAAATCTATCCTAAGATTCCATCTCACCCCAAGCAGAATGGCGATTATCAAGAATACAAGCAACAACAGGTGTTGGCGAGGATATGGGGAAAAAGGTACATTCATACATTGCTGGTGGGAGTGCAAATTAGTGCAGCCACTCTGGAAAGCAATGTGGAGATTCCTTAGAAAACTTGGAATGGAACCACCATTTGACCCAGCTCTCCCATTCCTTGGTCTATATCCAAAGGACTTAAAATCAGCATACTACAGTGATGCAGCCACATCAATGTTCATCACTGCTCAATTCACAATAGCTAGATTGTGGAACCAACCTAGATGTCCTTCAATTTATGAATGGATAAAGAAACTGTGGTATATATACACAGTGGAATATTATTCAGCCATAAAGAAGAATAAAATTATGGCATTTGTAGGCAAATGGATGAAGTTGGAGAATATCATGCTAAGTGAGATAAGCCAATTCCAAAAAAAAAAAGGACAAATGATCTCTCAAGCAAATGATGATACATAATGGGGGGTGGGAGGGAGGCAGAATGGAGGAAGGATGGACTGTATAAAGGAAAGAAGGGTGGGAGGGGTGGGGGAAGGAAAAATAACAGATTGAGACAAACATCATTTCCCTATGTACATGTTTGATTACACAAATGGTATGACTCTACTTCATGTACAACCAGAGAAATAAATTTTATCCCATTTGTGTATAATCAATCAAAATAAATAAATTATTTTAAAAAAAAGAGGAGGGCAAGGGAATGGGGAAGAAGTGCTACTTCCATGGCGTCTGACTGGCACTCTTCTGCATCCCCACCTATTGCTTTCTAAGGTTTATGTACTTGCTTCTAATGTGGTCTTGGCCCTTTTATTCTGAGCCTGACAGCAGGAGAGAGGGGATTTGACTCTTTATCATCTGCAATGTTGTTCCTTGATGTATCAAACACGCTTCCATGTCAGAAGTTCAGAGATCCCCTTGCAGAGCTGACTAGTGGCATCTCTATAAGGGAAAAGACTGTTTTCCTTCCATTCCCAACAACATATAAAACACAATTCCAAGGTTTCCCCTGAGATTTCTTGAAGTAAATTGGGAACAGGATTACAGGATGTTTTTTATCTCTATTTTTTCTTTCCCATCCGAATATAGTGACAATTGCTTCTCCTCCTTGTCTACCTGGCTTACAGGTTTTCTAACATAGCCTGGGAAGCCTTCCCTTACAAGCCCAGGTGTTGTTAAAGGCTGACTCCTCTGTGTCTCTCTGTTGTCTTTTTGCATAATTCTATCTGAGCATTTAACCACATATCTCTATTCACTGAACATTGACTTTCGCTCTCAACATTTTTTAAGGCCAGGTATCCTGGTGCCAAGACTAACCAGCATTGTAATTTACTTTTTATTTAAGACATAGACCTCTTCACACCCCATCCCTACCCCCGGCCAAATATATATATATTTTTTTACCCTTGAATCCAGAATGACTGATGAGGCTGTGGAATGTGACCTGCTCTTTTTCCTGTCTACCACTCTGGTTTGTTAATACAAAACCTTCCAACAATTTTCTTTTCCATGGTAAAAATGAAACCCATTAAAACAGTTTCAAACCTTAGTGGGACTAGCTTGAGTCCCATGTTTTCTAGTGTCAGTGCATTAATGTGACTCAAAAGAATTAAAATTGCAGCAAAATTAAATAATCTTGTTGAGTGGATGCTAAGCCAGGCACCAATTCCATGACATGTAACTTCGACATGTACAAGTACTAATTATCTGCTAATTACCACCACAGTAGCATTGAGCTCATTTTCACTGAGAGTGAAGGACTGACACAGTGTTGTGAAGGGTTTAAAAATCCACTTTCAGACTCTATGCATCACCATTTGTTCAAAAGATACTGAGTTTCTCCAAGTGTGAATAAAGACTTCTTTTAATTTGATGGTATATTCATTTGGCTAGTTGGTTTTTAAATTGTGCACCTACCCATTATAAATCCTTAGTGCTACAGAAAAAAATGTAAAGTTGTGAAAATGTGAGAAATATTTTGCAGTTATACTTCTGGCCCTTTACCAGACTGCTTGGGAGGGGATAGAGGTCAATTTGGGAATGACAAGTAAAGGAGGAAGGAAGGAGAGACAGAGGAACCTGAACTTGGGTGCCCAGCTATTACCCTTACTTCAAATAGCGGAGGGTGTGCCTCATATCAGCTCTGCCATCAACATTCCTGTCCCTGAAATAGAAAAGGAAAACCCAAACAAACTTCTTCCACCACTGCTACTGGAACCAGTAAAGGAGAACCAAGCAAATAATTGCAGATTAAGATGAAAGGTAATTAGATAAAGATAAAAGGTTAGGGGTTAGGCAGACCTTGCTTCTTAGTAATGTAGCACTCAATATGTATTTATGTGATTTTGTGGATACATAGGGAATAATAAATAGGATAGCTACTATGACAGTGTTCAGGGCTGCTCACTTCTCCCCAACCCAGGTCCCAACCCCAATCATTAAGCCAGTATTTGTTGTTGATTCTGCCTCAGCTTTTCTGACCCTGTTGGTGGCTCTCTAACTTGATGGATAGTTCTTTTCTCTTTTTCTGGAACAAGAAACTAAAATGCTACCCAACTCATCCTATAGATAAGACGTGACTGATGCACCCCCTCCACATGCTCCTTGCTAGACTTAGTGGCATTTTAGAAATATTAATTCACCAGACTCCAGTCAGGAAGTGTGATCCTACAAGGCCCTTTGACTCATCTTCCATTCTGACACTCCAGGGTGCTTTGTGGACTGGAGAATTCATAAGTTAGCTATTTGTGCAACCTCCCGCCCTGTTTTTCCCCCTCTCACTGTTTTAACGGTTTTTAGGAAATGAAACACAAGCTAAGCCCTTTCCAACAGGTTACCAGTGCCTACTTATATGTGACAGATTCTTGGATAAATAACATAATTTAGTTAAACAAAAAGTTAAAGCAAAAGAGAAATAAAATACATAGCAGAAAGAGTCAAGAAAAACTAATTAGCATTGGCAATCTGCCATTTCCCCCCATTAACCTCAATTAACCACACAGACTGCAGACTCTGACATATGATACAAAAAAACATGACTTTTTATGAACCTGGAACACTTTATGTTAAAAAACCAAAACAATAATTATCACAGCACATAATTTCATTTTGAAATTATTTGGAAGCATTTTTCAAAAGTCATGAAGTTTTTACAAGCCATAATGTAAACACGGAGTGAATATTCTCTCATACATGAACCATTACCTGCTTTGGATGGTGGTACATGTGTGTGAGTAACACACAAACACATTCACAAACACACATGTACATTATAAATTTTATTATAGCAATACTTATTTATGTTTATAATACATCTACCTATTTAATTATATTGCTATTATAGTCTTTTCATTAAATTGACTAATTTTTATTGATCACAATTTATATGCCAGGTCCAGCACTAAGCATGAAATATAGAAAGATTATCTTCTTAAAATGTGCTCCTTTAATGAACATTATAAATGAATGTTTTTTTGGGAAAGTCACAGTCTATTGAAGAAATAAACACAATGTTTATAATTGAATTATTTATAATGAGCAGAGGAAAATACAACTCTTCCTCCTGAATTAATATGTATTTCTTTTAAGGAGTTATAACTAATTCTAACCCGTCTTTTATTTCTACTTGTTTTATATGGGAAATACTATCATGTGTTACCCCTAGTGAGGAAGAGCTTATTTTCTTTCCCATAAAATCACTGCCATGCCACAGAGGAAGAAACTGCAGCACACAACATTTTTAATGACTTATTCATAATTGCTGGGTTGATAAATGATGAAGTACAAACTCCATCATTCTTGTAAGAGATGGTCCTTCTTCTCTCCAAAGACTGCAAAAGCACTGAAACACCATTAATTCAGACTCTTATTGAGGAGTATCCCAAAACATTTGAAAACGTGGATTCCAGAATTATTTCAGGAAACATGTTTACTACTTTCAAATAAACACATTAGGTTAATGTTACTATTAACGTAGTGTTTCCAAACCAAAGACCTGCTTAGCCAGACTCTAATGAAGAGTGACACGGGTTGTTTGTAATTAGGACATCAAAATCATGGCTGTTAAAATTGAAGTGCTTTGCAAATAGTTTGTCTTGAGGACGTTAAATATCCCCCTGAGACTTTTCTGTCCTATTAATTTACCTAAGTAGTACAAAGGTAAGTTTCAACCAGCCATGGAACTATTACAAATTCTCAGATAGGCAGGATGAAAAAATAATGAGATTTTATAGTGTTTATATAAATTTAAGAGAAAAGGAAAGGGTCAAATTATGTGAAAATTAACTGGAAAATGTGTGGTATTTTTTAAAAAAGTGTTATCAGTCTTCAGATAACATTCAAAGCTTTCCTTAAAAAAGTGATATTTTCCCCAGACTTAAAAAAAAAAAAAAAGTTTTCAAAACATTGCTCCTCAGAGGTCTCGTATAAATTATGGTGTAAAAATGATCTTAAAGAATTGTATGCCCACAAAACAGACTTGCATTTTCAAGACTCTGCACAATCTCTGAGTAATTTGCACTTTTTCCATTCTTCTGATTTTATTTATCACATGAAAACAGATGTAGAAACAAATTATTTGCAGTGAAGAGAGTGCCATGGCTGTTTTCACACCTCTGGGGTATGGCAGAAATTAAGGAACATTCTAGTGTTCATTTGAATGACAGAAGGAAACATCAACTTTTAGTTGCCTGTGTATTAAATTTTCAGACATTGTCAGAGTGACCAATCTAGAAACAATCAAATTTACCTTTTGCATGTAAGAAATACCACTCCAGTGTTCTTGGGGTTTTTAACAAAAAATAAAATATAATACACTGCTTTTTGTAAAAAACAGAATCTGCTAAGCATAGGGCTCTATGCTAAACCCTTCATCTATACTGTTTATAACAAAGCCTCTGAGAACCTTAGTACTGTCTCCATTTCAGAGATAAGAGATCAGAGAAGTTACGTAACTTCCCCTTGTTCTGCTCAAAAGTAGCAGAGCCAGGATTCAAACCCAGGTTTACCTTTTTCAGTAAAATTCTGTCCCATTAATGTCAGATGAAGATTTGACATTTAAACCTTCTCCACATTCTCTGTAGGAATCTTATTCAACCTTAGAGTTTCAGTGTAAATGAAACTTACTCCCTCATCTTTTCCAAATGCACAATTCTGTTTTCTTTTCTTTCTTTTTTTTTTTTTTTTTTTTTTGGTAGCAGGTAGCAGGGACTGAACCCAGGGGTGCTTAACCACTGAACCACATCCCCAGCAACCCCCTCCCCCTTTTTTTTATAAATTTTAAATTTTGAGACAGGGTCTCACGAAGTTGCTCTGGGTCTCAATAAGTTGCTGAGGCTGGCCTTCAACTTGCAATCCTTCTGCCTCAGCCTTTTGAGCCTCGGGATTACAGGCATGTGCCTGGCTCCAAAGCACAATTCTGTGTCAGTGGTTCTTTCTTTGGAACACTCAGAGTTGCCTAGGGTGTGCATAGACCTTGCCTTGCGCTGCAGTTCTTCCCTCACTGGATCGTTAATTCCGTGAGTGCAAGAATGGGGCCTAATTTGCTCTTCCCAATGTGCCTGTGTCCAGGTATCTTTGGTGGGGAAGAGGAAGGGATGTGGTGTTTTTCCTCTGCTAGGAGGATCTTGGGGCTAGATGGAGCAAGGTGGGGTGAATGCTACAGGCAGTAAAAGAGAGGGCCAGAATGAAGACTTGAAACTGTAGCTGAGATAAGCTAAGCCAAAGAAGTAAGGAAAAACAGGAAGCATGTGTCAGATTTAAAGTCAAAACAAACATGGCAGTTACCTAGTGTGAACCTTTACTGAATATTCAGAATGGAACTTTGTGGAATTCAGATAAGAGTATGCAGTGGACCCTACTCCAGGTGTCTCCATTTATTGGACTTTTAGTTCTTTTGTATCATGAAGTTGAATGTTGCTCATGGTGGGAAAATTAGATGATTTATATAAGATAAAAAATTAATTATGATAAACCACCCACCAGACAATGATAACTGTACATGTAGTGAGTCTTACCCTTGACTAAACACTAGAATGGCCTAACCAATTTTTAAAAATTCCTATGCCTAGGCCTCAATCCATATTAAATAATTTAGAATCTCTGGGTACAGGACACTAACATCAGTATTGGTTTTAAAACCACTCAGTTGATTCATATGTATAACCAAACTTGAAAATCAACAATGTTCTAGAGTCAGGCCTCAACATTTAATATTCATACCAATCACCTAGGTCTGTAAGAAGCCTGCAGCTCTGCATGTCTAACCAACTCCCGGGAAAAACTCACAATGCTGATCCACTCTCCCTCTGCGTAGCAAGGAAATAGACCATACTATCAATGAAATTTAACAGCACATGGGTGAAAGTTCTCTTATCAGTAAGTCTTTGAGTATATTATTTAAACTGTGAGCCTCATTTTCCTTCTCTGTCAGATGACGGACAAGGAGTAGATATTTTACAATTTGTTTTTTTTTTTTTTTTTTTTTTTTTTTTTGTCCAACATGTTTAGAGACATTTCAGGGGAATCTCAAGATAGGAAGGAAGCAAGATTAGGCCACTGAACACATGTGTACTCCTGGCACTATGCTGGAGGCTGATAATAAGAGTAATATTATTTGGGCATTTATATGTGCCAGAAACAGAACTAAGCATTTTAAATTGATTTCTTAATTTAATAAGCTTCATTTTACAGATGAGGAAGCAGAAATTTAGAAAAGCTAAGTAATTTGCCCAAGGACATGCAGCTGCCTACAGTAAGCCAGAGATGGAAAGCCAAGTGACTAGTCTGGTGCCAGAGCCTGAGTACTGGTTAGTACACTGTTAACAGTGCATCATAATGTGTCCCAGAATAGATATCTCTAGGACCCATCTATATGGTAGAATTTAGATTGCCATCCATTTTCTGCTTCCTTATTTTGATCATCCAATATTTGGAATTATGCAAAAAAAATAATCTTGGCAGAAAGATAAAGGGGTAGATGTATGCCATATTGCACATCTGAGAACACACACTAGTGGTATGTTAATGGCACCTAAAGATGGCATCATTTTATATGACATCCTTAATATTGGTCTGCCATCTGCAGCTTAATTCCTCTGAAGAAATCAATATGGCTTTCAAGGTTTAGCAAAATAGCCTAGAGATTTCTTCAGGTGCATAAATGCTTCCTCATCTAGACTGAATCAGAAAGTAGAGCCAGAGGGCTGTGTGTGTTCGGAAGGGATTGGTGATGAGAGGAGTTGAGGAAGGAACAGATGGGACTGGGAAGTCTCCAGGCATTCTGGCAAAACTGATCCTAACAGTACATGTGTGTGCATATGAACGCATGTATATATGCATATATGGATGTGTGGCAGGGTCTCCCAGTACAGGAGAGACTCACACAGAGGAGAAGGCCTTTGGAAGTATTCCTCCCCACAAACATTATCTTCCTCACTCCCTCCCATTTTGGCCCTATCTTATCCTTCGCTCTGATGATAGGTTGCCTTGACCAAGATGCCCCACCAATCTAGTCTGTAATGAGTCATGCAGTGAGGGCCCAGGGCTTGCCTAAGTCTCAGCAGTCTCCCCCTGGGTTGTAGGCAACTCCATCTGTCAACTAGACCAGAAGGCAAGGTGCAGGTTGTATGCCAGCATAAACACTCTTCCTTCACAAGCTGGCTGTTTCCCTTTACTACCTTAGTGGCTGCAGAATCCTGAACCTAAAGGGAAACATGTTTCTGGCAGCAGAGTGCTTGCTGCCTGAGATTTCCCTGCTACTAAAGCAGAATTGGGAAATGCCATCCATTGGCTTGCAAGGAAAGAAAATGAAACTTATCTGTTAGAGAAAACCAACAGCGATGAACCATGTTTGACCCACAGTATCTTTTTCACACTTTGGTTTGCAATACACCCCCACTTGCACAGTTTTAAAGCTTCAATTAGCATCTTGTAGGTTACTATTTATAAAAAAAAAGTCTAAGTGGCAGGTTTAAGTTCCATCAGTGATTTTCGCTGTCAAATTCCCTAAGAAAATTTAATACCAGCAGTGTGTGCTCAGTTGAGCAAATCCAAATCTTTATACCTGAAGAAACAGCCCTTACTTAAAAAGTATATCTGATGGGGCCAATTTCTAGAATCCTTTCTTTTACTACCCCCATAACTGAATCTGTATCTCTTGTACATATTTTTCTTTCTGCCTATTCCTTTCTTTTCAAATAAATGTTATATACAGTCAAAAAATACATATTACTTGGTTGTTTAATCTTTATACAGATCAAATGCATGTCTTCTCACCAATTCTAATTCTTCCTATAATCCTGAAACATACATTTGCCCTATGTCCATTACATTTATCTCCAAATTCAGTGTGTAGCCTTTATATCCATGTGAAATACTGTAGGGAACATTTTAGCAGGTTGAAAAGAGGTGAAAACAGAGGTTTTGGAAGTCAGAATCATGTGGAAGAGATAATACATATAGGAATAATCAAGGTATTTGTTGTTGTTGTTCCTTGTGTAAAAGCTCACACTTATAGTTGACTGACATTTTCTGATTTTCCCTCTCTGAGAAATGTGAATGTGAATGTTTAATTTTGTGAAATAGTAAGCACTTCTCATTCCTGACAGGTGACCTGCAGGTCCTGCATAACTGGTCTCCAGGACATTTAGAGAGTGGGGTCAGGTTAGAGCAAGAAAGGAACAAAAGAATCATCTTCTTGGAATGTTTTCAAGTGTTGTAGCCTCTTCACCCTGCATTCCTCTCTCAGATACCCACCTCACTGAGTCACTGTTCTCCAGTTGCTTTGAATCCAAGCTTAAGAGAAACCGGACAGGGTTGCCTTCATCTCACTGCCTGGAGAGAGTCTTTGCCCATTCCTAGATGAGGAAGAGATGCAATTTCTGGTAATCTCAACCAGTCACTGACAAAGTGATATGGGAATCAGGTCTCCTGCCTCCCAGGTGGGTGATTTCTCTAACACCCTACATCTTCTGTAGGGAGACAAGGAAGAAGCTTCAAAATTAGGGCCCTTGAATATGAATCCTGGCAGTCATTAGGCAAGTTATTTAACTGAATTTCTCCCTATAAATGGAATCCAAATAATTTCTATTTCCCTGAAATGTCAGGATTAGGAGGAAAATTAAAGTTGGAGTGAAAACATATACTAGGTCTGTGTAAAATTTAAAAAAAATAAGTAATGTGTGTACTTAGGACTTCTGGTATCTGAATTATTGTGAGGTTACATGAGACCATGTATGTGAACTCTTTAGGGCAGAGCACAGCATGCAGTTAGAATTCATTAAATATTAGATACTACTGCATTGTTATTTTCCAACCTTTCTTCATAAAATAAGTAGAAATCAGGATGTTGGAAAACCATGGAATGACTATAACACCCCTGTTCATAAGATTAACAATTACAAATCTTAAATTGGCAGATTAAAATTAAAAAGAAAATAAAAAGGAGCCTCTTAGAAATAACTCTAATGAACTATTGAATTGAAGAATTGAATTCAATTCTATTCAATTGAAGAATTGAAAAAACATTAAAATTATTAAAACAATGGAGGAGAACATTCAGATAACTTTAATTTCCATGCATTGGAAGCTTTGTGGCCCTCTCTGTGAAACAACTTTGATAGTTCATCCACATGACCCTCAGACAAGTTTTCCTTGGTACCATATGCCAGGTTCCTTATTAAACACCAGGAACAGATGAATCAGAGCAATTCACTATCCTTTTGCTTCTGTCCTATTAGGGAAGACTGACTCTTTAACAAATAATTAGAGCAAAATGTCGGGAGTTGTAAGAATCATATTTATATATGCAGCAAATGTGAAAGGCACTGACCAGGCCCTTGAACTAACCTGGTGAACTCCCAAAGTCTCTGCCCTCCTGAAACTGTGGTAGAGAGGGACAACCAGACAATAGATGAGTTGCAGGTAACATGCTTATGAAGGAAGCTTGAGAAGGCCTCACTGAGAAGGTATCACCTGAATTATCTGGAAGGATGGTGAGGAATTTACCAGACAGCTGGGCATGGACATGGAGAAATGGTCAGCACAGGAAATGGGTTATGAAAAACACATAGAACTTACTAAGTGTAGCTCACTGGTTGGTAATTCCTGTTGTATTTTTTTAATACCAAGCCCAGCTTCCAGCAGTCTTAAGAGAATTATGCTGAAACAGCTAAGACGTGCACTGCTTCAAGTAGCACTTAAGGAAAATGTGTCTGTCATGGCAATAGATTACACAACTGCAACCCAGGACACCCACAGGGAGAAAAATCAGGGAAACTATGTCATGCTTAGGAGTATCACTTCCCTAACCATAACTACTTAGAACATTTTGAATTCTCTTTTGCACAGGCAGCCACATTTTTAACTCAGGCTTTTTCTCAAGAGAGAGGCTGTTAGAATTCTTCTGTCTCCACAACAAAAAATCAAAAGCAGCCATTTTTAAAGTTAATTGCATGGTTCCAGCCATGTGTTCCCTACTGCCCCACCTTATTGAGTATCATTCACTTAGAACTGGTATAATTCCCCTTCTAAATTGGAGGTTTGAATAAGTAATTATATCAAATGATGTGTTTGTTTATATCTCCAAACCACATTCAAAGCTTGCCTGTGATTTATCTTTGAAATTCAATTTCATCATGTCAGTCCCCAATTTACTCTGCCCAGTGGATCTACAGTTACATGTGTGTTGTGCACGCCTCTCTTGTGTGTGTATTACACAGTGGGATTGCCTTCCATGAGTCAGGGTGGTTGAAGAGAGAGTTTGCTCTGTTGTGCTCTCTTCTCCATTCTAAGCCCCAAATGCATGCAGCTACAACAAAGTTGTTAAAAATGGAGATGTGGCATTTGCAATTTTAACTAATTCCTCTGGACCATGAAGATTGACTCACTGCTTTCCTTTATGATTATAAAAAATGGCAGTGCTGCTGAGGTTCCATAGCTCATGCTAAGTGTATACCTTTAGAAGAAAGAAAGCTTTTGCCGCTTCTTGGTATGGTTGGCCCTGGCTTGATAACAAGATTTATTTTTCATTGTGAATAACTACCAGTTGTTGCTTTAACCCAGAAAAGTTCATTGTTTCTGTGTTCCAGATTCCCATGGACAACCCTGATCACTGTATTTATTCCAATCCCTCTTCATACCCGATGCCAAACTCACTCCATTCATTCATTCATTCATTTATTCATTTACTGATTCATTCAAGTGTCTGTCTTTTCTAAATATGAAAGATTTGTTAAAACCTAAATGGCAGAGTTCATAATTTCCATCTGATTTTGACACCTTTATTGATAAATAACTTATGTAAAATAACATTCGCCCATTTGAAGAATATAGTGCAATAGTTTCAGAATGTATACAGAACTGTGGAACTATCAGCATAATATCACCATAATCTTGTTTAGAAGATTCTCATCACACCATAAAAGAAGACTTACACCCATTATCAGACTGTCCACATCCCTTGCCTGACTATATTTGTCTTCCTAAGATTTCTACTTTTGACTCGGATTTTTTTTCTTGCCTTTTACTCATATCTATGAAAATAAAGGGTATGGAAGCACAGAGAGCTGAAGCCTGCAGATGCTTTCCTGTGCTTTTCCTCTAGGAATGGGATCTGCCTGGCTCCCCATATTTCCAGGTTCTCTGTTGTGTGTCATTTTAGATTTTTTAGGAAGCCCATCTCTTTCTCTGTTAGCTAATAAACATGTGGTAAACACATTCTGGTGCAGGCATGCCCATGGATATATGCGAAATATTGTGAACATATGTGAATTTTCTAAAGAATTGCTCTCAGAATCATCAGGAGAGGAAGCTGACTTTTTCCCTGTACAGTTGTGGCCTTCTGGCACTGAGCAAGGAGGAGCAGCAATGACATGAGAGTCCTCTGGGAAACAATGGGCAAAGGGGTGGCTTGCTCCTTTGTGCCTGGAAGAGACACAGATGAGCAGCAGGGTGGAGAACTTCTGCCCTTTCACCCATTTGCAACCTCTATGTAACAAGCATTTCTCATGCCCATTGTAACCTCTAACAGGGATGCCCCCCTGAGGAGGCAGTGAGGCTGGAAAAAAGCCTCCCCCACCTTGTTAGAAGACAGCTACTCCCCACTTGAAAAGATTATCCATGACATATGACCTTGTCGGATAGCACAGCCTGAAAATGAAGATCCTGTGTTAGATGCCTACCGGTGCAACCAGACAGACCTTTAATCAATATGAATCCGAGAGCTGTGCTCCCTTTCTTCCTCCTGTATCACCCCATCCTGCAAATCACTCACACATCTCCCCCTGCAGCTCCACATGCACACACATCAAGCCCAATGGTCCGATCCAGGTACTACAGCAGCTGAGCATATTTCATTCCTGGATATGGCTGGTCAGGCAGAAAAAATTACTGTCAATAAAGTCACAGTGAAATTCAAAAAAGAATAGAATTGGGCAGCACCTTTCTTTTAGAATCAGAGGACCATCTCAGGCATCATCCCAAAGGAATCTGATATACTAAATGAGAAATGGAGTAAATAACAAATCTGTATTTTCAAATTTGCCCAGGGGATTCTAATGGGCCTCTGGGGAACGGAAGGCACTGACCTTCTCACTTGAAACTCTTACTGGTACTCTTCATTCCATGACCTCTGACAGTTCCTTGTACTTATACCCAGGAATACCTAGTACTGCTCCATTCACACAGAGGAACTCTGTAAATGGTTTTAAGGGCATGCAATGTCATATAACCTTCTCCACCCACAGATGCACTTTCCACACACAAAACAATGCTGTTCTAAACAAATACATTATAAGTCTGCTGCAAAACTAAAGATTAGACTGTAACAATCTTTTCCATGGCAAAGATTAGTAGCTGAGTATTATTGAATTCCTATTACTTTTATAGGCCAGGAGCAAGGTTCCCCTCATCCCAGAGCTTCAAACTCAAAAGGTAGGACTTACCCATGAAGGACCTGTCAATCTGTCTAGTGGAAACTTACAGATATGTGAGTAAAGGATTTTAGAATAGGACAAAGAACAATGATGGAGGAGCGTACTGGTTATGTGGGGTAAGTCAGATGGGCACCCAACCATGGAAAGGATGGTCAGTGAAGACTAACACCTGAATTGAATTTGAAGAATCTGTAGGTGTTGCACAGCATGGTGAACAGAGTTGATAATAGTGATTGTATATTTCAAAAATTGCTCAGTAAACTTTAAATGTTCTCACCTTAGAAATAAGTATTTTAGATGTTGGATATGTTAATTCACTTGATTTAATTATCCTACATAGTATTCAAAATCATAACAGTATCACTTTGTAATGCACATATATATTTATATATACACAGACATATATATTTATACATGTATACACATACATATTATCAATTTATAAGAAATAAAGAGAAGAAAAACTTAGAAGTAAAATGGAGTGGGCCACATCCATAATGAAGTCATGAAAAGGAAGATCTGTGCAATGGAAACAGGTTTTCTCCCCATGGGGTGCAGAGGTGGAGGGGAGTGGCCAGCTTCCCCCCACCCCAACACACACACCGGGAATTTATTAAGCATTAATGTTAACACTTCTAAATTAAGTATTCACTCATAAATTTACTTTGTCACTGTCCTGTCAATGGACATAAGAGAAAATACTGTACAGAATTCAAGCAAGAAAATGATAATTAACAAAATATCTAGTGGCCCAACTTGTAAGGAGTCTTGTTACCCTGAATGAGATATTGTTTAGAAGGCCATGGGAAACTATTTAATCTCTTGTGCCTCTTCTTTGCGTTCACTAAAAATCCATGTGCTCCCACTCACCACTGTGCATGACACAGAAGCTGGAGGTCAAGAACCTCTCCACAGACCCCACTGAAACACCTTTTCCCCATTTCACATGCCTTGCTAGCATTGGGAATACACTTTCCATATGATTTCCTGTTCCTTCCTTGTCAATCAGAATATGTCATGAAAACAACCCAACTCTCATTCTCTTCAGGGACATGGTGGAATTTCAAAATGGAAAATAAATTTGACCTTCTAATTGCCACTTGACAATAAGAATAATAAAACCTGCAAAAGACAAATTGGTGCAATAAGCTAGGAGGCCTTGAAGATTTTGACTTCCCATTACCTTTTCTTTGTCTTTGTTCTCAAAGGGGTGATTCATTTACGAGAAATGATGTTGGAAGAAAAGATAGAGAGATATTTTCCATGTGGAATTATTTTGTCTCAAGATTTAAACAAGTAAAAGAATGTTAAAATTATCGTATGTGATTATTGGTGTATGAGTTATTAAATTTGCAATGACTATGTATACAAGTAGTTATTATAGAAATAACCTTCTTTGTTAAATATAACAAAACATTATACGAGTGTATAAAAATTAAATAAGAAAATGCTATTTTGTAGCCCTAATGTAATCAGTGTCAACAACCTATTAGTTGTTCAAGAAGTTTAAAAATTCTTAATGAGGCTCCTATGGTAGAATTTCAGTCATATGTAAATGAATTTCTGAAATGCCTCCTTATCAGAAAAACAATGGTTCTTTAGTGAGTTCTCAGATCCCCAAAGACAACAACACCTGACTATGGTAAGCAAAGTCAGATCAATTTTTTCACATTTTCTTCATGAATTTTGCTTTAGGAATGATTTGTGAGCCCATTCTGATTGTCTTGGGGAATTAGTGAGTTTATTTTCCACTGTTACTTTTGCTAGCCCTTTGAATGGATTTGTTTCCCACAGTCAGTAATCTACTTGCCCCAGATATTTAAAAGCCAAATATTCTCATTTCTACACAGGTCTGATTACCACAACTTCAAGGAAATTGGATCGAGAACAGCAGGCAGAGCATTTTCTGGAGGTAAGCACACAGAGGAAATGGCTCTTGTTAAAATTTCCACTAAACTCCTTCATCACAAATGGGAACTTTAATATATTTGAAAAGTGGGTTTTGAAGATACCTCTCCTGGGTCGAGTGCTTCAGAATTTAGAGAGTTCTGGTGCATTCCCTTCAATGTGCTCCTGTGAGCCACGCAAGGATGGTAAAGAGGCCTTTACCTCCACTGAAGACAGGCAGCAACTTGGATATGTCTGTCTTAACTTCAGGCCCCTTTGTCAGTAATCAGAAAAGAAAGCTCAAGAGCAGAGTCCCGTGGACCCACAGCCCCGTGTGTGAAAGGAGAAAGCAGTAGTGCTGTGGTTCAGGTGAAGTGCATCCTTTGTGAAGAAGTGCACTTCTCTCCCTCATTTCTTTTCCAGGGGAGATGATTGAGAAAGAGAAGGCTGCTGGTTGATTCATGGCTCAAGATGACTGTTTCTGAAACCATAAAATGTACTCCTATAATTCATTAAGACAGGAACAGCAGCAATAGAAACTCTAAGAGCATTATTTCTGGATAGAGAGAGAGGGAAAAAAGCACACTATAAGGCAAGGGATGAGAAAATAGACATGAAAGAGCTTTGTGGGACAGTCTTCCTATCTGTATTGAGTATCTTTATTGACAAGGTTGAAGTCTGGGTAGTTCATTTGGTACTGTGGTTCAAGTGTAACTGTGATATGAAGGGATGACAGTCCTCAGAACCTAGGACTTTGTTAAGGATCTATGCTGTGTCCATGCTTCTAAAATGACCTTTCTGTTCCTCAGACCCACTTACCCAAATTCATCCAGCACACCTATGTGTGTACATGCACACATCCTCCTTAAATCTTTTGACAGGATTTCTTCTGGCATCTTCCTTTTAAGTCACACCAGCAATAATGATCTAGTTAAAGAACACTGTAGCTGGGAGTTGTGGCACAGGCCTGTAATCCATGATGTGGGAGGCTGAGACAGGAGGATGGCAAGTTTGAGGCCAGCTTTGGCAATTTGGAGACCCTATCTTAAAATAAAAATTTAAAAGAAAAAAAGAAAAAGGCTGGGGATATAGTTCATTGATAGATTACCCTTGATTCAATTCCCAATACCCTAAGAAATGAACACTGGACTAGGAGTCTGGGGAGGTGAATTTTAAGCTGCCCTGACATGATTAACTCAAAGCTTTGGACAGTGCTATTTAATTAGCCTGGACCTCAGTTTCCCCTACTGTACAATGTGGCAAATAATTGCTAATCCATACACCTCAAAGGATCACTATTAGGATCAAACCTTATATTCTGTATCAAAGTATTTTTGAAACTCACAAGATATTACACATAAGAAAGGATTATTATTACCATGCAGCCCTATGATAATCCTTTTAAAACATTGCTATCACCTTGTAAAGATGAAAGACTCCAGGCTGCCAAAAATAATTATAATAATTTCTTTTTCAAAATCCTATTAACGGGTTATAGTACCTACCTGGTCCAGAATTAGAGTACATTTGCCAGAATAATAACACCTTATGTTTTATTTATGTGCTTCTTTCCTTTCCAGAAGAGAGTCCAGGACACCTGGAGAGACCGTGTTCTCAGATAGTTGAACCCATTACCTCCTGGCAGGAGGAAGGGAGGGAGGCTCATTAGCTGGGGAATCTGCTGAGATCACTTGCTGCCGTGTCCTCACTAGGTGGTGTCATGAGGAGAACGTGGTGCAGAGTGTGACTGTTATGGGATATAACTGTAAGGAAAAGAGGCAAGGATGTTTTCCAGGATCTGAATTTACTTCCCAGAAGAATCCTTAGTGCTTTCACATCCTTCACAGACTTACACAGATGCTGAGTAACAATTTGGTACTTTGGACTAATAAATACAGTTTAGGATCTAGAACATAATTTCACTGTACTTGTTATAATCTACTTAGGGAGGTAGGGTAGCCTAATTAACCTCATAGCATTGTTGGGCAATTAAAATAGCTATAAAACATCCAGTTCAGTATCTGGCACTAAGTAAGTGCTCAAGAAAGTATAGTTATAATCATTGTGGTGTTATCATTATTATATGATACCAGGTGACATGATACCTACACCCTCCTAAAAATGTAATGTCATTTCAACACTTCAAGAAGGATGGTTTTCCTATATACTGAAATACTGAAGGAGCCCAGATACTAACCACTGGACTCAGCAAGTGCACCCAGGACTACCCTATGTGCTAGGGACACAGAGGGAGCAGGAGGATGGCACATGATAAGTAAGTAAATGCTGTAATCAGAGAGCAGCTCCCTGAGGTTTCATGACTGCCTGAAAGCAGAGGGGGTGGTATGCCATTCTCAAGAGATTGATGAGGAAAGCCTGAGGAGGTGACATTTGGTGACATGATGCCTAGATTCTCATCAAGAAAGAGAACCAAGGCCAGTGTGGTGAAAGCGTAAAGTGGGGCAGGGGTAGCAGATTGCAGGTGACAGGAAAGCAAGTTGGAAAAGCAGAGGGCTGCAGTAAGGATTCTGAATTTTTTCCTTAGTGCAATGGAAAACCAGTAAACGGGTGGCAGGGTCTAATCCATGTTGTAATGGCAGAGTTGTGCTGGGACAGGTCCCCAGGGACAGCTGGGAGCCTGGAAAACTTTTAGAGAGCTCCAGGTGAAATGATGGTGGTTTGGAGGAAATTGAGGACAGTGGGTCAAACAGTGAATTGTCTAATATGAATCCCATCATAATTCCCCTGAACAAGCAGCAAAATAGCTTTTCTAAAATTTTCAAAGTGAAATTTTATGTACTGTAGATAATACCAACTTGCCCTCAGGTACACTCCATTGCCCTACCAGCTCCCAGGATCCCCCAACAAACTGCTGTCACATTTAGTAACAGGAGTGTTAAGACTTTCAAAGAACAGCTGAATCTCAGCCTCTTCCTCCTCCTCCTCCACCACCTGCTCTTACTTGCACGTACTCTTGCAATCACTCTTTAAATTGTACATTTCTTGGCCACACTAATTTTGTTCTCAATAACATTACTGTGAAAATTTGAACATCATCCATTTCTTTGTTTCTGAAAGGATCATGGGAAGAATATTGCTTTAACTTAGTTCTGCTAAAAAAGATGCATAAAAGAATATTATTTAGAATGAGGGATAGGATCCTTTGTTAGACAGAATTTTGTAACTGCAAGTACATTTTGTGAGTTGTGAAGACTGGGTGTGCGTAATTAACCTCCTGGAGAGGCTTTAATTGCCTAGATAACCTTATGCTCCTCTTAAACTCACATTCACCTCCTGGCTCTATTTTGTACTTTTCCTTTCCAATAAAACAAAACTGACACTTCTTGAAAGGACCAATTTAGAAGCTGACTTGGCAGGTATGTTCTGATTAGGAAACCAGGAGGACATTAATAAATTGTTTGTAGTTTGCCAGTCCCCTGATAGAAGGCACATTTATTTACTGCTTGCACTGTGTACATTGACTAAAGCTACTTAGCTTTACCATGTGTGGGCTATAAGATTTTGTGAATCAGTAAAGCATTCACCTTTAAATCTGTGGCTATCACAGGAAGGCTGTCATTATCAGAATTCAAAGGACTTGCTAAAGCAACAAGAACAGCAAAGTACTGTAGGCAAATTCACAAGTACAGCTTACACTTCTTTGGTGAATTCTAAGTGTTAAGTCTTTCTGATTTGAAACTATGTTATGTGAAAATATTACACTGATCTCTCCCTACCAAAAAAGTGCAAAAATATAGAGTTTTAGCTCATATAATCAAAGTCCAGTACATCTCTGGATAGCCAGTTATAATTGTAGAGAAGGCTGAAGACTAATCCCAGCATACAGATACAGAAAGTTGATAAAATATGCATAAATTAAGTAGTGAATTAATGTTTTATATTGGTAGTTTTGACTTAATTCCTGATTACTTCTTTATCAGAGAAGGCAGCTGTGAAATAGGGAATGAATGCACTCTTTCTTATAATCACTTGTGTAGATTGTTTTCTCACCTATGATTTGTTTAAGCTCCCTGTGGGTGAACCTTAATTTATCAAGGTAGTGAAAGAAGGAAACACTTGGACACTAATTTCCAGCCAGTCTGAGATTATGTTTAGTTACTGTTCACTAAGCTTAGATGGGCTACTGAGTCCCTCTGCTCTCCCTTTCCCTCTTCTGTAAAGTGGGAAAACAACTTCTGCATTAGGCTTGGGACAGAGAATAGATGAAGCCACAGCTGAAAAGATGCATCTGTTTGTGTATGTTTCATAAGTGGTGGGGGCCATGGTCAGCACAGACAGTCTGACTGACCTCAGTGTCCAGAGTAACTAGCTCAGCTCCTGGGGAACAGGGGACACTCAATAAATATGTGAGTGAAAAGAATTCTTTCCCCCTAAACGAGACCATGGAGAAGGCAGGATTAGCATGTGGGAAAGAACCCGAGTTTAGAGATAGAAGAAACAAGCCAAGTTAGAGTAACTTCAATCCTCTTTTTCCTTATCTGCAAAACAAGGATGATAATAACACCTGCCTGGTATATAAACTACCTAAAGAGCTGGCACACATTTAAACTGCCAAACAATTGTTTGCCCTCTCCCTTTTCCCCACATCCTTCTTTTTCCCTTGTCTTTAAAACATACATTGTCAGTTCCCTTTCTTTTTCTGCAACTCCAGTAGTTTGAATAGCATATAGCAATTTGATTATTCTTAAAAGATATATCTACTTAAGTAGTCCTATAGTCCTGGCTTAATTATGTGTGAATCTTTATCTTGCTTGCTGAAAGAGTGTTATTTTGCTTCCCTTTTGATCTTGAAATGCTTCTCTGTTCAGGGCTGGATGATTTTGATAAAAGTCTCCCAAAGAGAACAGAACGAGTATTTTATTTGCAAATCAAAAAAAGATGACAAGCCCTAGTAACCAGTATAAAGACAGGGGATGAGAAATTATGCTGCATGTGTATGTATAACTTGAAGAAGCCCAGAGAATGTGGTGAGATTTTATAGTGAAGATGGTATAAATATCAAAGCATATTACAGGGGAATACATTGGATCCACAGGAATGCATATTATTTAGTGTCTGTCCTTCTAAAACACTCATCCATCATCCCATGCAAGGTACAACTCATGAGACTCTTTTTTTTCTTCCTGTCTGAAAATCTCATCCCTTTTCACAGTTTTATTTTACATTTCCTCTTACTTTAGGATGTAAATCGATTTCTTCAGTGAGTGCACACCCTTAGCGGTTTCCTATCTTGGTTAGCATCTACTTTTGAAATGATGATCACTGCTGATGAAGAACTGCAGGTCCTCTTCAATTCATTAAGCAGTCCATCATTTCACCATTTAAGTCCAAAAGAAATGGAAGTTTCTTTCACTGAGGCTCCTCTTTTGACCACCCTAAAACATTCTATAGGTGTCAGTAGGTCCAAAAAGAAAAAAATGGTATGTCCATGAAAACAGCAGCATGTATGAGGCATCAGTGTCAGAAGAAAAGTTTCTCCCAACTTTAGTGTTCCCAAGCTCCAGGAGAGGGCCATGTTTCATGCAGCTTGATGCCCAACAATGCCTTATGATACGGCTGCCCACCTCCTTCCACACTCTCCTGTCATTCTCTTTCCACAACCTCCCCTTCTTGGGCCTCAATTGTTCACTTTCTTATCGTATCAACTTCAGTAAAGTTAATGGGAATCTACTGTTTATTTTTTCTTTTTTTCATAAATGCTTTATCAAATGCCTCTTCTGGGCCTGGCATTATGCCAGGCACTAGGTTTTTAATGGAGTTAGTGTGCTTTCCTGCTCTCTCTTTTTTCTTTGACTTCACCCTAAGTCTAAGTCTTAGAGTACCCAACTGTGGGTTACCCTTAGTCTCCATCTGGATCAAAGAGCTGGTTTTCATTCATGTAAAAACTCCTTCTCTCCTATTATGTAGACTCAGACACAGACTTAGAAAAGAGTTCAATAAGAGCCAAGGTCACAAGCACATCCTCACAGTGTCTAGTAAAGGTCTTCCTCTCTTTTTAGGAGAGATATGACTCTAAATGTCCATCATTTCATTGTAATGTGGCTAACTGAATCCTCTGTTCTTGTGACCAATCTTTAATAATTGATTGGCTCAGGTGTCAGGTCAGTCCATCCTCAAGCATTAAGGTCTACTTATCTGGAAAAAGGAGGTTTTGTCTTTTCCCTGTGGTCGTCTACACACCATCCCTCAGCTATTCCTCTGCCTTTCACTGTTCTCTGCAGGGCATTGCCCTGAACTGCAGGACAAAGTCCATCTGAGGAGATGATGCATCCACATTGCAGGTGCCAGCTTGTACTCCAGTGAGGAGTGACTTCAGAGAAGTTCTTGGGAACTGAGCTGTGTCCTCCCAAAATCCATGTTTAGAGGTCCAAACTCCCAATAATTCAGAATGTGATTTTATTTGTAGATAGGGTCTTTGAAGAATTTATTAGTTAAAATGAGATCATTAGGATAGGCCCTAATTCAATATGACTTGTCCTTATCAGAAGAAGAAATTTGGATAGAGACATGTACAGAGGGAAGAAGATAGTTCTCTACAAGGCAAGGAAAGAGGCATCATAAGAAAATCTTGAAAAACCTCCTCAATCTCAGACTTCTAGCCTCCAGAACTGTGAGAAAACAAGTTTCTACAGTTTAAGTCATTCAGTCTTTTGTACTTTATTATGGCTTCACTAGCAAACTAGTTCAGTAGAGAGACTTCATTTCCTATCCCTTCCCCTTCCCTCATACCACTACCACACAAAGATATTTAAATGTTCCAAACTTAATAGAGGACTGGAATACCTACAATTTCAAGGTAGAAGAAAAACACTTCCATATAAATATGATGATTACCATGCTCCATGCTTCATAGTACAAAGGAGATGTATTCTCCCAGTTAAAATTCCCACAGAAGGCCCTGTAATGGTACATGGTGGTACCTAACTGCTCTCCTACCCTAAAGTCCCTGTCTTCCTGGGGGGCTTATTTTTCTACTTTTTCAGTGAATATTTTCAGCCCACCTTCCTAGAAGTCCTAACTCTTTCCCCATAGAAATTGTTCTTGCCCAAGAACAAACTCTCTCCCGTCTTAGATTTCTCTAAATTATGAGATTCTTTGGTCTAATGCCCCCAAAAGTTATCAGGAAACCAGTCAGGGGTAGCCTTTGATACTCCAAGTTCAGATAAACAAAGAGTATTCTTGATAGTAGTGGTGGTGACAGACATGGTAGTGGTGGTTGTGCTAGTGGTGGTTGTGGTAGTGGTGGTTATGGTGGTGGTGTTTGTGGTGGTGGTGGTGATGGTGGTGGTGATGATGGTGGTACAAAGAATAAATACTAAATCTGACACAAAATTTTCAAGGCACATAGTAATTCTCAGAGTAAGCTTGTTAAAAACAGAGATTGCAAGATGCCCACAGAAAGTGGCAGGTAATTTTGAGGAACAGACCGTTTGTTGGTGAGGGTGGAAGGAGAAGGGTAGTGGGACTTAGCCAGTAGCAGGTATGGAAGTAGGCAGACCCAATATTTTCAGAAAGTTTTACTTAAGAAAATGAAAACAAAAATGAAATTAGATCTTCATGCCACATATCCCTAGATAAAAGGTTTAGGATTTCATTTTTCAACACTATAAGCTAAGGAGTCAGCTCCCATTCTGCAACATTTGATAGAAAGGAAGATGTATTTTCTTAACTGACTCATAAATTGTAGTCCTCTCACAATGAAGTAATTCACACATTTTGTAGAATGGAATTAGTTTCTTGTCTTCTCTTCACACTACATTTTTTCTAAATGTGCCCTTTTGAAAAAAAAGGATAAAAATATAAGAGAGGAATCCATGACCCTGTCCTGAGAAACCTGCTGGGGTTGGAAATGATGGTGCGTGGAGATTTGTTTTGGATTTCAGCTGATTGGGCCTTTTTCAGAAACCAGCTCCATCTGACTGAGGAGGGGAGGGGTTGCTGTGAGTCCTTGTGTTACATAAAGTCATGCGGGCATCTTATCTGCTCTGTTTCCCACCGCAGTAGCTCCTCACATTTTGAGTTTTCTTGTCTGTGTCCCTGGTTAGCCTTCAACTGAAAAATCTAAAGTCAAACACATATATATGCTAAGAGAAATGTCTGGAATAAATCTTTAATTCCATATACAACCATCTCTAACTTACCTATTTGTGAAAGGATGCATTTGTTTTGTTTCCCCTTAAATCTGAACACTAATTAGTAGAGCAACATTATGAGACCTGTTCACTTGGACCTGGGGAGGTCCTTCTATCCAGTGGCTCATCCTGGAAATGGAAATGAGCAGGCTTTGGCTGCTTTGCTCACCCGTGCTGTGCAGGCAGATAATTGCTCCAGGCAGGTCACAGCTTGTTGAGCTGTGCACACAGGCTGTGGGGAGCTGAGGCTCAGCTTTGTTTTCACTTGTGAATGGTTTCTGAATGTGGTGCTATGTTGCTGCTTCCTTTAAGTCTTCCGGGGCAAGCAGCTGTAACATCCCCAAGCATTGGTTGGATTCTTGGGGTGTGTAGGAGGAGGGGAGAAATCTTACCTCAAAGGTCTTGCACAAATGGCTTTTCCTTCTCAGAGAAGAGGTTCACATTTCCCCCATGAGTCTGAACAATCACAAGAACTCCCACCTGCCAATCACACATTCAGGAAGCCCAGACTGGCATCTCCCCCATAGGGCAATGATGGTAAATTGGCCCTCTACCCTTTGCTTCTGCAGCTCCTTTTCCATCTCTTTCCTTTGTGTTGCTTTCCTAGCTTATTTTGTATAGCACATTCTCTGAGCCATGGATGATCTGTTCAGATTAAATTCATTTGGGGTTTTCAGAAACCACTTATGCCCATGCCTAACACCAGATATGTATGACCCAGGTGAGCACTTCAAGTCTGTCTGTGTGTGTGGGGATATATAGGTTTAGAACATGAGTGCCAACTCAAATGTTTCTATTAATAATCAGGATAATCTGTTTTGTCTTGCTTCCCATTTATAGCACAGAGCTTTACTTAAATGAGTAGTTGTTTCAGAACCTTTCAAGTGACTTGCTTTTGTGGCAAATCAGAGGCTACCAACCTCATCTACTTTGTGGCAAGACTGATTTAGTGAAATGCTGAGATGGTTGTCAGCATAACAATGTAGAATGCTGTAACAAAATTAAATCAGAGGATCCTTATTGTCAGCCAAGGCAAATGCCATCATTATCTCCAAAATTGGGGAAACCAACAACAAATATGGCTATATATTTTCTGGGTGTAGCACTCTATGTATTTTAGATAATTATGCAATTGAACTTTCTGAAAAAGAAAATATTGCTTATAAAACAATGTCCTAATTGCAGTAGTCTTTTAAAGTTTATATAAACTAATCTTGTCCTATAACTATAGATTAAAATGTTTAAAGCACAGGACTTGGAGATAGATAGACAGACATATCCACTCATTAGCCCTGTGAACTCTAACCAAATTACTTAATAAACCTCACTTTTCTCACCTATAAAATTGGGACAGTTATAAAATCTTCTTTATAGGAACTTATGAGGATTGGCATGTTGCATATGCAATGCACATATTAAGTCTTCAGTATGTATTAGCAATTATGATTAGAAGCTTAAATTTCTACCTTACGGTTCCTGAAGTAATCTTCTTAGGACAGAATTCATAGCATTATAGCATTATATTATATTATGCATTGTATTAACTGTTTGGCATAATTGTTGAATAAACTTAAGGCACTTAAATAAGATAGCATTTATGAATGTGCCCAGAAAAGTTCATGGAGCATGGTACATACTCAAAATATTAATTCCTTCCTTCCTTTTCTAAAGAAGAGCCCAAAGCTTCAGAGCACAGATTACCAGTTTCCACTTGCTCCTCTCACATACATGACCTGTGGGTAGGTAAGTTGGAATACTCATTCTCCTATGATAGGCCAATGAATCAACCAGGAGTTTGGAGTGACTCTGAAGAAGATTGCCAGGCTTTCCTGTTGGATCTGTGGTCCCTCTGCTTTTCTAAGCCAGAATCTAAACTTTTCTAAGCCAGAGATGGGGACTAAGGCATCCATGCTCAGATGGCAGAGCAGTAGCATTCTCAAGAATTCAGGAACTCAGTAAATTAGTTAGTCTTGAGACTAGGATGGGACATCTAAGTAATTTCATCGGTCAGCAGTCTTTCAGCCTATCCATCTTTGTCACTCATCCCAGAACTTACCCCTAGAATCTTAACTCCTTTAAAGCCTTAAATTGTTTTTATTCATTAATTCAATAAGGATGCTTAATATTTAAACAGTGGAAATTTGTTGATACCATAATTCAGAAATCATAGCCATTAGTAGTTCCTGTAGGACATTCTCAACTCTGGTAGCCAGCTGCAGGATATATGCCATGAAGATTTTGAATATCCTCTTTCCTGGTTCTACCGTTGGTGAAGGTCACCAATCAGAGGGAGGGTCAGAGCTGAGGACTATACTTATCAGTACTGCTAGAACCTAGAACAATGCCAGATACTCAATGAATATTGATTGATGGGAATTTTAGGGTTCCAGGTATTCACAAGCAGATAATCCATGCTTTGCCCAGAGATCCACAGAAATTAGGATGAGTATACAGAGGAGGTACCTCGCTGAGGGTTCACAGGGTGCCAGAGTGCCAGCTGACAGAGGATAGGAACTGGCTTCATTGCATTACATCCCAATCCCCACAAACGCTGTTGGCCGATCTTAACTCCTGTTTGGCATCTAAGAGAAGTTCCTAAATCACATTTACCTGCCTAGAATTCATCATCTCAGGAGGTCATAAATATATAATTCAAGAGGAAGATCTTAGATTTTTCATGAAGTACTCTGTTATAATCCCTAGATTGCCATTATGCACTTTTAAAGATGCTGATAAATCAAAATTAGACATTGGGCTAACCCTGTGCTGATATATATGTTTGCTATTAAGATAGAATTTACTTTTAAGTGACTATTTTTAAATAAAATTGAAAAAGATCATTTTAGTACTCAGTAGTAGCCCTCTTTCAAAGCTTCATGAAGGCAAAACACTTCAGTCTACACAGAACCCACAGAGTAGGAGTCTTGTGACCAACCCAGAATATAGTCTGACTTTCTCCATGGGACAGAAATAACACTTTTTGGTTTTTGTTGTTGTCGTTAATTGTTTGTTTGTTTTAAATATTTTTTAGTTGCCAGTGGACCTTTATTTTATTCATTTATATGTGGTGTTGAGAATCGAACCCAGTGCCTCCAACCCAGTGCCTCACACCTGCTAGGCAAGCGCCCTACCACTGAGCCACAACCCAAGCCCTTTTGTTTTGTTTTTAAGTTGAATGCTGTGAAAGCAACTTCTGAACCTCTCAATCATCAGATGACTGAGCTTTTCTCTTTATACTATAGGGCAGGCACCTTGTCACTGAGAATGAATTTGGCAAAATCTAACCTTTAAGTATTCGATGATTACCATCCAAAGGTGTAAGAACCTCTTCCCATTGGGTGAAGGAGAATTCAGAACGGCTGTGTTAAATCAAAGCCACATGATAGCCTGCCAGCAGAGAGCTGTAACATCAGCAGACAGACTCCTGGTATGCAGGAATTAGAATTTCTCTTGTTTGGTTTTGGCTAGAGAACATGACATGCTTTTGTTCAGCATTTTTACAAAGGAGATGTTGCTCTGTCTCTATTAGCAGTAGCCAGGGCCTGCTTGTTCTACCTCTGGATGAAGAATTACAAATCTCCCTGTGCAAGGCCGTGACAGATCCATGATGTGTGCTTTGATACATGCACAAAACCATTTACCCATCTTCAAAAATAATGCTTCTAGGAGAAAGTCATTTTAAAGTTCCTGTCATACAGCAAGGACATCAACATGTAAGGAAGAGTGAACTCAATTTCTCATGATTTAAAGCATGTGTATGCATACCTCAGTGAGAGGGAGAAAATGAAAATCTGTTCTAAAACTTGTCTAAAGAAATTCCACAGTGCCTACAGTAGGATTTTTTTAAAGTACAGTTATTTATAATTATAGAATATAATTAGAAACATGCAACTCAATATACAAGAAACATTTATAATAATGTTCCTTGTTAAAAAAATGGAGAAGCAGAGAGTGACAGAGAGAAAATTATATGAAGATAAGCAAATGAGAAAATTTGGATACCTATAACCTACCCAACTAATGATGATCATATCTTATGTTTTGATACATAATCTTTTGGGATTTTTTGCATTTATGTATGCACATATATTGCAAATAATCCTTAAATAAGGAGCCATCTATCACTTTTTCTGAAGACTGCAGGGTTACAGCCCAACCTCCCTCTCTATTCCTACATCTATCTATAGTGTTGGTCTAGTGCCCACTTTGAGGCTATTTACTTATACTTCTTTATGCCTGGGGGTTATTTCACAGAAAGACCTTGGCATCATCTTATGTAATCTTGCTGATCATTTCAGATACTTGACCAGTCTGCACGCAAATATGAGCAAAACATTCCTCTTTTGCCCTGTTATACTACTCTACCTTATAGTGTTCACTTTATAGAAGGACAAAATAAACAGTGTAAGAAAAATTTTATATAAATATCTCTAAACACTTGGAAAAATAGACATGTGCATATTAACTCATGCCACTGGGAAAATTATATCAGATACCTAAACACAAAACCTAAATATGTAATCAGTCACATGAGCAATCTACCCACAAATATGAACAACTTCCCTCTCCCTCCATTAGATTAATGTTCTACCTTATGACATTCCCTCATTGAAGACAAAATGATATTATGAGCATCTTTTCCCAAAGGTACAAATAAATCCTACAAAATCATAAAATTTCAGAGCTAGATAGTACCTTAGTAATCATCAAGTCTAGATGATGAACTATTTAAATCCCAGATGAAAGATCTGGGTAAACATTTGCCAAATGTGGGCATGCAAGCAACATTCACATTTGGCATAGCTGTCTGCATTCTTTACTGGTAACAAATTGTACTGTAAAAAGAAGGAAAGGATCCAAACCAAACTGTGACTGAGCCTTGACATGTCTTTGAGAGGTCACATATGCCTTCCTGTGTTTAAAAGCAAACTCCCATCAGAAGATGCAAGAGAAAGAAGAGCAGCCCTGGGCTCCCTTCACACATTCCCCATCAGCTTCAACTCAGAGCTGTTCAATAAAAGGGACTCTGGAAATACTCTAGCATGCATGCCAAGAATAAGTCAGTTTTGCCCTCAACGAAACTTCCCTTTCAGACAAACTTGAGATGTGGTTTTCAGTGAGGGAGGGCAAGAGAAATAATAAGCTTCTATAAAATATCATTTTTTTGCAATGAAACGATGAAGAAATATATAATTCATGTGTATGAGTCTGTTGTGAGGCCACAGATTATTTTTGTTTTCTTCCTAGTACAGAGTTTATACTTAGAGTCTAAGTAATCATTTGCTGAATTGAATTGAAAAACTATATTCTTTTCCAGTACTTTCTTGTGTTTAAAGAGTGGAAAGAAAAGATAAATCTCAACTTAAATTTACAATTACTTTTTATCTGGGAGGAACTTTAAGCTATTTAGAGCTGTGCCCAGATAATTTCAAAGATATATGTATGAAACTAGACACCTAACAACAAAAAGAACAGTTTAGAAACCATGGAGGAAAGCCCCATCTATGAGATTGCCAGCTGGTAAGATAAATGTATCTGAATCTCTTACAGTTCAATTTCACGAGGTCATCCACTGGGTTACTTGTCTCCAGAAGGATAGAGATTATCTGTGGTTATCTGGAGATGTCCAAAGTCCAGCCCAAGCACACAAGGTTGAAATCAGCCCTCAGACCAATTTACATATCGAATCACACACTGCTTTCCACTTCACACGCATGTTCAGGCACAAGGGCTGACATAGCAGATTAAGGAGGCAAGCCAGTAGAAAGTGTAGCTGCTGGAAATGATAAGTAGGCCCAGAGATGGACTCCTGATCTTGGGTGATAGGTGAGTCTTTGAAAAGGGAATTGCCCTTGACTGCCACAACTGAGGTTTGGAGTAAGAGTTCAGAACCACAAAAAATTATAAGCAAAGGGGAAAAGCATTGTTCCCACTGCTTTTCTGTTCTCTTTTTGATTGTCATACATTTCAATGGCATCCAGATGTTCCATTATTTTAGCTACCAACTTGGGAAATTACATTGTAGCTACTTTCAAAGTTGTCAGAACACTAAACTCAACAATGACAGTTTATAACCCATTTTCTCTAAAGTGCTTAATTTTTTTCTTAACCCTGATGGGCTGGCATTTAAATAAAGAAAGTCAAGATTCTGAAACTCAATTAGTTTCCATATATGCAAAGTTACTCTTTGTGCTCATCCACATGCATATTGGTTCTTGCACATACATATTAGGTATATTGTACCTTAACTTTTTTTCCATTTGTGTCTAGATTTGTTTAAAAATAGGAAATTCGCTTCATGCTCTAACTTTTAACAGTTTCGCTCTAAGACTAAACTATTTAAATTCTTTTGGAATTCAAATGTATATACTTTTCTGAAAACTGAAGTCTAGTTAAAAAGCCAATATTATTAAATGTGAAAATGCATATTTTCCTAGCTGAATCAAAAACATAATGGTACATATATCATATTTTACAACTGATTTAAGATTTCCCAGCAAACTCCCATCTGTAATTTTCAGTTGTAAGGGGATGAAGTTCTTCAGTTTAATGCCTGCAGCATTCTTATGGTAATTTTGAAATTGGGAGACTTGGCCACATTCATAAATGGTAACTGTAGAAAATCGGCCACTTTCAAATCAAACAAAGGCATAGAGAACCTTGAGGATACTTTTGAAAAGAGACTATTTCTAACAAGGCTGGTTAGAGTGTCTATTCCTAAAGCAGATGAATGGGAGAGTTCTTATAAAACGATAGCTGTTGCTTTTTTTTTTTTTTGTATAGACTGCTTGTATTATCTGTCTGTACAGTACTTAGCACCCTGTTGAACTCAATAAATATGCAGTGGTGATAATATTATTGCTCAGAATTCATTTAGCACTTTCACATCTTTTGAGTGTCACAATGTTCTGCCTACTAGGTACAGGGAATTTTAATTTAATGCTCATTCTGAGGCTTAAAGCTTGGAAGTGTAATGACCCATGTAAGATAATCCTCCACTCCAGCAGGACATTTTTGGAGCAAAGCCACTGGGTTGTCCAAGAATTCATTAAATCTCAGAGAAACCTTACTTCCCACACTAAAATCTGGAGGCTCAGTTTACTAGCTTTTCCAATCACTAACTTCTGAGCCATCTACATCATAATTCTACAATGCACAAAAAAGCAAAAAATTTGAATAAATCTATGATAATTAAACAGCTCCAATCAACCTCCATCAAATTATAACAGAGGTTAGAATAGAAATCAAAAAGACCTGGAAGAAGTTCATTTTCAGGCCAGTCCAGTTTGCCCTTCAGCTTAATTTAGTTATTACTAGATTTTGGAATAATTGGCAGTTTCTTCACATTTTCTCTTATGAAGTTACACTTCCTTTTGGATTAATACAAATGTTCCACAAACTGTTTTTACAACAATCATATCCTTGGTATGCTTATTACTAGTGCAATTCCTGGCATCTAGTAAGCACTGTGGAACCATTGTGTTGAAGGAATGAATGATCCAGGAAGGAAAACACCAAGTTCCTCTAGAAATTCCAGTCTTGGTTATTTTATTGCTTCTTCTAAAAGAGAAATGTTGCTAGGGGTGTGTCGCCACCCACAGCAACAATTGCGCAGGTATTTATCGGAGGGGCCTGGAAATAAACTATTTTTCCTATATTCACTAATTTATAGAGGAAGAGAGACTTTGAGAGAAAGATAGGCTTTGCTTAGAGGGAGAGAAACTTTGCTTATCAGGAAGAGAGACTTTGCTTAGAGGAAGAGAGACTTTGCTTAGAGAGAAAGTTTTAGAGAAAGAAAGGCTTCTACGCTTATTAGAGATCTATTTCTTCTTAGTTCTGCTGCTTCTTCTTAAAGGTGCGTCCTGCATCCTGTGAACTAAGGGTACGTCTACCTAAGGTGCTTCTTAGTGATGTGTCCCTCATACTGCGATCTGCCTATCTGTGATATGCAATCTAAAGATGTGTTCCCAGTTCTCCACTCTGCGATCTGCCTTCCGTCACTGCCTCTACTGCTCTCTGTGAGCTACTTCTATCTGCTTGCCGCTTCTTCTTCTTCCTTTCTGCTAATGACTTCTACTCCGCTTCTTTCTGCTAGCTGCTGCTCTGCTTGCTGCTGCTCCTTACTGTATGGCCCCCGCCCACCGCCCTCTTATATTCCCTCCAGGAGGCAGAGGGCGGGGCCACGCCAGTTGAGATCAGGTGAGGAGCCAGCTGCCCCATCACGGCAAGGGTTAAAACTAGCAGGCCCAAGCAGGTGTGCTCGGGAACACCTGTGCACGTGGACTTAACTGAATACGGCCAGTGATAAATCACCTGAGTGTGCTTATGTCAACTAACCTCCTCACTGCCGATGTGATCAGGCACCGTTCTGGCTGGCACAGCCCCCAACAGGGGTGTAACTCAGGGATGGAGCACTTGCTTACTATATATGAGGCCCTGGGTTAAAACATCAGCACCCTGCACACACACACAGACACACGCGTGCACGCGCGCGCGCGCGCGCGCACACACACACACACATGCAATCCAAAGAGAAAACTGCTATTTGAGTTAACTGACTGAATCTTTTAATTTTTCTTGCATCTCGTTTGGATATTATAAGGCAACCAGCCTGATTTTAAAAATTTAATTTATTAAGAATTATAATAAAATTATTTGAGAGTGTTTAAATTGATACTAAGTATATATCAATTATCATTCATGAGAATACACGAATATTTGATGTAAGATTCAGTTAACAGACTATGGTTGATAAGTAACTGTAGACATACACATAAATGTACACATGTAAATTCTTTTACCACATAAACCATAGTAATCACACTGAAGATATGAAGTGTTCCCCAAAAACTCATGTATGAGTCAGTGCACCAACATTTAGAGTGGAGATGATTAGATTATTAGGGGTATAACCTAACTGATATGAATTAACTGGGTGGTAACTATAGGCAGGTAGAGTGTGACTAGAGGAGGTAGGTCACGGGATATCTTTGGGGTATATATATTATACCTAGTGAGCAGAGCCAAGTAAGTGTTTCTCTCTATCTCTCTCACTCTCCCCCTCCCTCCCTTTCCCCCCACTTTCTTTTTTCCCTCTCCCCCTTCCTAGTTGCCATGTCCTGAGCTAATTTCCTCTGCTATACCCTCCTGCCATGATGTTCTGCCTCACCTCAGGCCCAGAAGTATTGAGTGGGTCAAGCATTGACTGAACCTCTGAAACTCTGAACCAAAATGAACTTTTCTTACTCTAGTATTTTCTTGTCAGGTATTTTGGTCACAGCAATGCAAAGCTAACTAAAACACAAGGCTACCCTATGATATTTGGCAATACCACAGTTACACAAGGGAAGCACTAATTAATTACATGACAGAAAGTCCATAATACAATTATGTTCCTGATTATGAGAAACAACTTGTATGTTATGTGAGGTTAAAGGCCAGATTTATCAGGTAAGAGGAAAGATTTGGTCCTTGGATAAGAAGAGGAACAATGTCAAAGAGAAGAGTATTCATGATTCAAGCAGATGACAAGGGGATGGGAGTGGCATCCTTGGGAAATGGTGACAAAAGTAGCTTGATTGGTAAGGAAAGTAGGAATTGGAGAGCAGTAAAGGAAGGAGACACAGATAGTTCCAATTTGATACATGAGTAAACACAGAACCATGGAAGGTGTTTTGGTGTAAATGGTGATATGATAAAAGTCATATGCAAAGATATTAATCTGGTGAAAGGGAACTTTGGAGTTGAAAGAGACTGTGATCAAGTCAGACAGTTAAGAGGAGGTAGATCTGGGTTTGAGGGTGTAACTACCCAACTGCAGGTGGTGGACCAGTAAGATCTAAGTGGAATGGACAAGTGAGTGGGCAAAATTCTGTCACTGAATGGGATCTTGAAGGGAAGAACAAGGGTAGAACTGTTGCAAGAAGTCAGAAGCTGGTATGAAGTAGCAGACCTGTATAGACTTCATTCAGTCAGCTTCATCCATGTCTCTTCTAAGAGAAATGCTGTGGTCATTTTACCAACTGCTTCCTGACTAATCAACTCCTTGTTTACCATAATGAATGATCTCAGTATTACTCTTATCTTGTGCTTTGAATGTCCAGTGTAGAAAAGAAGCCTTATGTGAGCATTTTCTGGAAAAATAGAAAGATTATTTTTCTTCTTTTTTTATTATAAATTTGCATATATTTTCATTTTATTCACTTCCATAAATTTCTTTATCCTGCATATTGTGATTGCTGTGACCAATTGCATTGTTTTTAGAATAGCTGAGTTTGACCTAGGGCTATGTGCTTTAATTTTCTTCTCAACTACAGATTTCCTAAGTGTTTGACACCAAGTAGTAGGCAGTTCACTCACTTTGTCTGATGAATACATCATCCCATCTTAACTGCTATTATGTGAAGAAGAAATCTGGAGATAGACTCACTTGCGGGTGGAGGGAGTTTTCCTTTTGTGTTGTGGTGGTCTAATGTTCTTAAAGAGAATAGCAACTGATGGAACATTTGCATAGCTAGAAGAAACCTATCGAGGCAGGCTAACATTGAGTGGTATTGATGGAGAATAGTTGATTGTAGGTTCAGGCAGTCCAGGGTTTGAACCAAGATTCTGCCATATATTTGCTAAATGATCTAGAACAAATTATTATCCCATTATAATTTCAGTGTCCTCAACTGTGAAGGAGAATAATAACAACTAACTCATTGGTTGTTTTAAGTGCTGTACAGAAAGGATATAAAGAGAGAATGACGGAATGTCTTATAGATAGCAATATGTCAACTATTAGTTCTCTTCTTCTTGAAGGCAAATGTGGAAAAAAACCTTCATATTTCATTGTCCCTAATACCACTTAATACAGTCTTAATGTATTGAATAAGTATTTTGCTTTGTGAATACAAAAGCAGAAGGACACTTTGAGGACTAGAAAACATAGCAATATCAACAAATAGACTTGTTTTCCTTCCAATGGGTGGGGGCGGTAATAAAACTCTTCAGCTAAAGTGCATCTATAGGATTGCACTATAGGTGTATGCATTCCACTTCCAAAGGTGAGTGGCTTTATCTGCCTCGCAGATCTGTCAGGAGTCTCATCATGACTCACCCTCCCACAGATCGGGTGGTTAATTATGTTATTAGAATGTCAGAATTATCTGGAATGTCTTTGTCACCCACCTGACAAGAGACCTCAATTTGATACTGCTGTTTGAAATAGCTGAAAAATGCAGATGTTGTATGAGATGATGTATGAACCTATATGGAGGACTTTTTTCAAAATGTTTTATGACAGACTCTTTTTTCTCTCATTTCTGTTCTGTAACTATTACAGCGTTCTAAATTTAAATTTGACTTTAGTTCTCTTTTACAACCATTCCTTGAAAGCCTAGAATATGCAGATTCTGTGCTCAGTGTGATGGGGGCATAAGATGAATAAGATGTGGCACACTGGGACCCCTGTCCCCACCTCTTCAAAAGTACAGAAGACCTTCATCAGGACAAAATTGTCAGTCATGATCTTCATCAAGAGATTTTTTTTATTCATAACAAAAGGGTAAAATGGATGGTGTCAACCTGGATTTAGCAAGGTACTCACCATGGATTGTAATATGGCCACATAATTTTGCAGTTCTTCCTATCAAGAGCTGGCAACTATTTTCATACCCTTTTGTCTGTACTGGCTCAAAGACTGCTATGGCCAACAGCATAAAGCAGAAGTAACATTGTGCAATTTCTGAGGCTTGACCTCAAGAAATCTGCTCTCACAGCATTGTAATCCCGAGTCACAGACCTATTTTCATGATGTGGTCACTCTTAGAAGATGAGAAGAACCCCCCTCCTTCCAAACTTTGGTTCAAAGGTCAAGACTTAGGATGCCACACACACCACCAAGAGAATATGAAAGTTAATTTCTTGCACATGAACTTTCTGGGGAAAGTAGGGTAAACTCTTAGAGCGGGTCTAAAACTGGTATCAAAAAGTAGGAAAAGGAGACTGGCTTGGGGTCATGTCATGGTTGAGAATGGAGCTGGGTGAGGGTTCCTGCCCTGAAGCTGGGGCTGACATGGATTTAACTTCCTGCCTGCACCAAAGGAAGGTATAGCAAGACTTTCTTGGCATGCCCTCATATGGGGCATAACAGAAAATAGAGTGTCATTGGGCCTGAAAGCTGTCAGAAACCAACCTTAAAATTGGACCAGACTTTTCATTATTCCAAGTGTCTTCACAGCACATAGTACCTGAAATCATCATAGAATATTTTTTCTCTTCTCTTATTTATTATTTGTTTCTCAATCTTCTCCACTGTTTCCAGATTATAAGCTCAATAATGGCTAGGATCAACTCTATATTGTTCTCCACTGATTATCCAGCTTCTAGATTAGTGGTTGATACTTGGTGGGTGCTCAGTAAATGTTTGAATATAAATGAACCTTTACAACTGAACATCAGTGTTGTTATATTAAATCCCGATGCTTGAGAACCATCCACTGTAGGCAATTCTACTGATCTGATGTTCAGGTGCTCTATCTGCATCTCCTACCCATTTATACCCCAGAGGAATGGCTAAGATGTGTGAACCTTTGGTTTCTCTCTATGCCTTGAGCTGTATTCTTGTACCAAATAAGATGATCAGAGCATTATATGCATGGACTGGGTCACTTTAACTTTCTATGGAATCATTTTTACACTCTTATGTTCTGAACTTTTACTGAAGTTGTTATTCTATGGAGTCATGTACACCTATATCTGAATATTTTGCTTAAGGGCATGGTCCTCTTTATAACTCACTGTTTTCTAGGTCTTCTCTAAAGATCTAAATTTGCTTCCCAAATTTGAAATACAGTGGGCATCTCAGAATTTAAAGGTAGGGAGGCATTTATTTCCTACTGTATTAAATGAAAAGGTCAGTCAACCATTATAGAATGAATTGTGATTCTAAATGGTACTAACTTCCCTTACCCTAGCTTTTTCCTTATTATTATTTCAACCAAACCCCCAGTTCTTCTCTTTCTACATAATAATTTTACATATATTTATTTTTCCATAAGTCTTCTCAAACTTTCTTGGGAAATAAGTATGATATTAGTAATTAATAATTGGATGCTTACTCTGGAAACATACTGGGAAAAGTCCAAATAAGACTTTACTTTCTGTGATCCTTTTGCCTAAGGGAAAACTGGTACCTGCGTAAAAGCTGGGAGTTTTTACACCATCATGTCACTTCACCAGGGGTGGTGTGGGCTTCATGATGTTTCCCATAGCACATTTCAGGGTCAAAAAATGTTTGTTGCATTGCTTTCCTCTGGGATTTTTTCTCATACCATAGGTACTTGATAATGTAATTTGTAATTTGTGACCAGAACTTGTAGGTTATAGGGAGCTAAAATTTGGAATACATCCACTTTCCAGAGTTAACCTAGAGGATATATTCTAGGTAGAATAAGTGTCTTCCCATTGCTTAATGTAATGACTAACTCTTAGGCCCTGAAACATGTTGTGGAAAAATTACTGATTGATCTTCAGGAGCACTTTAATATCTTTGAATCTCTGGGATTGATTATATTTTACCTAGAGCTTGATACACTGAAAACCAAACAAGAAGTCCCTGATAATATAGTCATTTTAACCTGTAACTTAAAATGCTTCTAAAATATAATTCAACTAATCTCTTGGGGGTGTTTACTGGGGATCAAATCCAGGAGCATTTTACGTCTGAGCTACATCCCCAACCCTTTATTCATAAATTTTATTTTAAAACAGAGTCTCATTAAGTTGCTGAGGCTGACCTCAAACTTGCAATCCTGCTACCTCAGACTTGTGAGTCACTGGGATTGCAGGCATATAACATCACACTCAGCCAGTTAACCATTTCTTTAAAGAATGGATAGGTACATAACTTGGGCTATATGTCAGTCTCTATAAATGAATCTGTTTTCCTGGATTTTTTAATCGTACAATTGAACCTTTGCTTTTCTTGAAAAACATGTCTTGAGATAATGAACTATGGTGAATTTGATGTAACTCAACAATATAACAAACACTGAGTTCAAAGGTCATTCATATTAAAGGCTTTTATTTAGCACATTTTGAATTGACTTAATTTAATAATTCATTATAAAATGTAAAACATTAAGTGAAGTTAGATGACTATTAATATACTTCAAACTACTATTAAAATCCAGAGAAAATAATTTCCCAAAACAGGAGTATGGAATATAGAAAGGGAGATAAAGAAAACAATAAATGAAGACAGTTGAGTATATGCTGCAGACTTCTGAAAATGTTAGGAAACAGTCCAGGATTCTAGCCTGGTTTATAGGAATAAGGTAAACACAGTATGTGTGTCCATATTGGCAAATCCATCCAGTTAAATATGTTATCACAAAATAAAGTGGAATGTCTAAGGTCTTATCAATTATCAGTAACAGAAAAATATGAAGTAAAAATCTGGGTGATGAAAGTGTTCTACAATTAGATTATGGAAATGATTGATTGTACAACGCTATAAATTTACCAGAAACAAATTTTTTGAACACTTTAGGTGAACTTTATGGTATATATGTTAGATTTCAATAAGGCTGATATTTTACAAAGCTATTTCCTAGTGAAGGAATGAAATAATGGTTTGATTTATATATACTTATAAAGGTAGCAGGGTCCTAATAAAACTTCAACTGAAGCAAATAGCAATTATAACATTAAAGTGCAAGCATCAACTGCCTAAGTAATTTTCTGAAAGTTGTGTATTGCTGTAGTTATAGCTGCACTGTATGAGATTCAAATGCTGCCTCCCAGATGCTCATGCCAATCGGCAGATGTTTTTTGAGTTCCACTGTAACGGGCTGTTCTTGGATAGTCAGAGGTATAAAACATAAAACACAATTGCATCAATTATCTTTTGCCATGTAACAGTACTTGGTGGCTTAAAACACTCACCATTTGTTTTATTTAGTTCACAGTGTTATAGGTTGCTAGGTGGTTCTCATTTTTTTGGGTAGTCTAAGATGAGTTTTTATAAGACACTGTGGTCAACTGACAACAAGACTGTTGATGATCCAGGAAGAACTCTCTCCTGTGTCTGGCAGCTGACAGGCTGTCCTCTGAGGCATCAGTTCTCTTTGTGGTCTCGCATTCTCTAGCTTTGCTTCGTAATGCTCTCAGTTTTCAAGAGCAGCAAGGTCAGAAACTAGAAAACCCCTGAGGATTGATGGGGATTTGTCCCAGATCACTTAGACTCTATTTTATGGGTTAAAGCAAACTACCAAGCCAGCCCAATTCAGAGTAGGACAATAGAATCTAGTAGCCAATAGAAGATGCAAAATTCAATGGCCATGTTTGCAATCTACTACAACAATCTAGCTAAACCTACCAAGTTTGTCCCTACTATTTTAATTTAAGCAAGTTTCATGACAAAGATGATTCTGCCCTGTATATTGTTAGATATGAACATGTAATACTGTATGTAATCTTAGCCTCACATCACTCCACTAGAACTGGGTAGAAATAATAGCAACTTTTGCTGTTTAAATTTTTCTTGGGACTTTTGCCATGGGCTCACTTAGCATAAAGATTTCTTTATGTTCTTAAAGTACATGCCATTAAATAGGATCCCAAAGCACATTACGGGGTGGTTAGTGCACACCGGGTAATTCAGAATCAGCTACATTATAATATATGTTCTGATTCTGGTAATGTGCCAATTAGAACATTTCTCAGAGCAATAGGAAAAAGTCAGGAGTAGACCAAAGTATTCACGTGAACACAAGGCAAGAATGGGAAAAACACCTTAAACTCTATTGAGGAATGTTAGAAAAGAAATGTATAAAATCTATAGTCTTGATCAAGCTACTCATCAAAAGGAAAATTAGCAGCAGGTAGTGAGAAATTGCCAAATGTCATGTACAACCTGTTAAAACTGTGAGACTGTGAGATTGTCATCCCACTGTCAATTGTCCCTAAGAAAGGGGCTCCTCCTTGGAGTAGAGAAGAGAATGCCCAGGACCAGCCAGAAAATCCACTCTTAACTCCTCTGGTGCTTGATGTTAGCTATGTCAGTGCCAAAGACCTTTGTCCGCAGCCATTAAAATGTTTTACATGTTTTAATTGTGTGCTTTAAATGGGTGAACTTTATGGTATGATAGTTATACCTCAATAAAGTTGATTTTTTAAATAAAGCTGTGCCCTGGTGAGGAAATGAAATAATGGTAATTTATATATACTTACAAACATAACAGTGGTTCTAATAAATCCTCTGTTGAAACAAATGGAAATTGGAAGATTAAGGATGCAAACATCAACCTCTTAAGGAATTTTCTGAAAGTTATGCCTTGAACTTGAACTTTGAAAATCTTTAGGTTGAAGCTTGGGTCTCAAAGATAAAAGCTCATTCCCCAGCCTCCTCATGGAAGTGTAGTGTTCAGTTTGACCTCCTATCCCTAGGCATCCATTTTCAATAAACACAGCTTGCAGTGTGATGTTATCAAATTTAGTGTCCACTTTCAGTTAATCTGATAGAAGAAAAAACAAAAAAGGATCTTCTTGCTCTAGAAATTTCTATAGACATTATATAAATTTCTATAGACATTATTTAAGATACCTCTTAAGATGCTAGACTGCATCTTAAGAGGTATCTTAAATGGCCCTTGCTTTCCATATTCTGTTGCCTCAGATACAGCTGAGATTTCTCCAATAAAAGTACTGGGCAGATCTCTTAGTGGTATACTAACTGAGGCTGATGAGGAGCTGATATGTTTTTCTTCAAGGCAGGGATCCCTCTTCTGTGCCACAGTCCTCAGGTTAATATGTTTACATAGAGACTCCTTTGACTTGTTTATCTCCTCACTCAAAAGTAGAATAATGACTAAAGCCTTGTCAGAGTGCCATAGTAGAGAGGCTGCCCCTTTTTCTATTGACCTCCACAAGTGGGAACACTGTATTTTCATTTGCAATCATTTATTTTTAATTTTTAAATTTATGAATTACTAAAATAGCTGCTTTCCAGAGCTCTTAGTCACTTCATCAAATTTATTAACATACCAACTATAAAGTTTGAAGAATCTCACATTAGATGAAATTATTTTAGCAACTATGACAATTTGTAGGGTGTTCTAGTTCAGGATTTTTCCATTTCTGTATTCATTGTAGCATTTTCAGGGCTATTCAACTTCCCCCAAACTAAGGGTCACAAGTGATTTAATCTTCTTATCAATATGTCTAATGTTTAGTAAAATATATTTTATAGCCCAAAACCCTAATATTTCAAAAACATATTCCTCATAAATATGAAACTTTGCTGAGGTAAGATCTGGAGCAACCATATCAATAAGAAATGGTGGAAGTTTAATGACTAAATTAAGAAATGTAAGTCATATATATGTTTATATGTGACAGACACACATCTTTGAAGCATTGGTAAAAGCATAATAAAATGCCTAAAATTCAAAATTCAAAAGATTTTAAATGACATTCATAGTATGGAAAGATACTTGAGTGTCTGAAATAACCCCTTCACATATGACTTGATACAATTTAAAAAGTAAAATTGTCAAATTAATTTATCAAATTAAAGCTGATAAGTCACTCTTGTTGAAAACAGAAAAACGGTCAAGTTTTTGAATAAGAAAACAACTCCAGAAATCTGAACTGATCAAAGCCATCCCATCTCAAAGGACAAGCTAATTTGCTACTGTTTAATAACCTAGGAATACAATAAACAGAATGTTCACTTTGTAGAAGTAGACAAATAGAGTCAGCTTGAAAAGTGAAAACTGTCCAAAGCAGTAGAGAGGAAACGAATGGGATTACTCATGAAAGCAGGACACTGTTAAGTTCTTCTAGTATTAAATCTATTCAGAAGTCCTAAGTCACTCTGTGATTCTTAAACTAATAAAATGAACATTTGCTGAAACCCTGCTCTTAAGACAAAATGAAAAAATAGTCATCTAAAGCTTCCCTAAATTCTTTAAAAGCTGTTAAACCTATCCAATCTAATATGAATTCCCATTAACTTCATAAACAGTTACAGGAAAGAAATGTTTTGGTAAATTTAGCACATTGATTTTTGGCAAATTGGCTTCTGGAAGACTGGTTGTTTTATATATTGGTTATTTCAGCACATTGATTTTTAGCAATTTGGTTTTCTTATCATATCTGTTGCCCTCAGAGAGCAAACTGGATAATCGAAGATTCATTTTTAAAATGAATCTTCAAATGCCAACAGTCTCTGGTTAGGAAACAGTTCAATGGTACCCCTCTTCTGCAGGGACACTTTATGTCTATATCACAGATCTGGGATGATCTTTATCTGCAAGTCAGCATCTTAAACCTCCCACATGGCTCTCTGTGGGTTTCATGAAGGTGCCAACTCTCTCAGCCTACTGCTCACTGCTTCTGTTACCACTCGCCCTGGCCACCACTGAGGCTAGACTTCCCTGGTCTTTTTCCTTGTCTTCTTTTTATTTTTGTTCTTGTAATTATCTGTCACCTGCAGCTCTTCTTGGGGTTCTCAGCCTTTGAGAGAACATACTGGCCAGTGGTGGCAATCCTATGCCCCTGTGGGGATGGAATGAACAACTGAAATTTGTGAATGAGGTGCTTGGGTCACATACTTTGTGAGGAGTGGTTTTACATGGTTGTGATGTTCTGGGGATTCTACTCCAAGTTAGAGTCTTTTTTTAGAAACCTATGAATTGCCAGAGTCTGGATTTGAAATCACCAATATTTTTCCTTAATACTGGATGACATATATATGTTATTGATATAGTAAGAGAAAATCTAAATATTTTTATTTTAAAACAAATTTCATCATTTTAAACAGATGAAATTGTATGCACAATGTGATTAAGACATACCCATGTAATTCTATATATATTTAATACATAAAGAGCTATGATTTAAAAATCAGGATCAAAATGTTAAGAAAAATGTTTTCACTTGCAGTGTTCACAGAAAAGTTCAGACTTCTGAAGAACTAGCTGCTATAATAACAAACACAATCTGTGTTTTATTTTGTTTGGTTTGGTTTTAATCTGCCCACATTTGTTTCCAAGGGCTACTATAAAACAAATTACCGCAGACTTGCTGGTTTAAGATAAGAATTTATTCTCTTAAACTTTTGGAAGCCAGAAGTTCAACATTGATCTCCCTATCAAAATTAAGGTGTCAGTAGGGCCATGCTCTCTCTGTAGACTCTGGGGAAGAGTTTGTTCCCTGCCTCATCCAGCCACACGTAGCTGTCAGCAACTGAACTTGTGGAGGTGTCACTCCAATCACTGTCTCCTCTCCCAGGTGTCACCTCACTCTGTCTCTCATAAATACAGGTGTGATCCTTGACAACCCATCAGGATAATCCAGGATGATCTTCTCATTTCAAGACCCTTAATCACATTTGGAAGGTCAATTTTTTTTTTTCCCAAATAAGTAACATTTGCAAGTCCCACAGATTTGGATTTGATAATCTTTGAGTCCATCATTCAGCCCACTACAGAAGGGTTATATTGTTTTTATTGAGGATCAGAATTCACAGAAGAAAGGATCAAAAATTTTGTTTACATTGAACTTAGGGTATTCTACCTTATTTGTTTATTTCCAGATATAAAGTAGTTGTTTTTCTACCCAACTGTCCTACCCAATGTACTGGGTCATTAGGATAGGGTTACGGTATCGCTTTCTTAGTCATATCATATAAAAATAAATAAATAAATTGATCCAGGAGCAGTGGTGGACACCTGTAATCCCAGCAGCTCAGGAGGCTGAAACAGGAGGATTGCAAGTTTGAGGCCAGCCTCAGCAATTTAGCAAGGCCTAAGCAGTTTATTGAGACCCTTTTTCAAAATAAAAACTAAAATGGGCTGGGATAGTAGCTCAGTGGTAAATTACCTCTGGGTTATATCCTCAATTAAAAAAAAAAAAAAGAAGAGAAATTAACTGGCAAATGCAGAACCCTCAATAAATGTCAGTTTTTGATGGCAGTGTTGTTGCTGTATGTTTGGATCTACATGCAGGAAAACAGATTGAAATTCTTAAAAAGAAAACACTAAGACAACAATGTTATGTGGCTAGAAGAATTGAGTGTCAGATTCCTTTTACATTTAAAAATTGATTTAAATTTTAATTTAAAAGACAGCTTAAAGTGTCCAAGTGCTCTTGAGGCTGCTCTAGAATTCACAGTAAATTTCTTCCTCAAAATCTATGAGATTTCCATGAAAGTAGAAGGAAGAACAGTAGAATAGAGGACACCAAGGCTAAGGGGAGGGAGGAGGAAAGGAAAAGGGGAGACAGTTGGCACCAAAAATTACCAAATCATGCTGTTATATTGTGTGAATGTACAAATACATAACAATAAACCCAACTATTATATGTGATTATAAGGTACCATAAACATTTTTTTAAAGTATCTATGAAACTTCTAGTGGTTATCTCTGAGTGACTAATGAGATTATGAGCTTTTTCTTATTTTCATTTTCCTGTTTTCATAATAACCTACATTAAGAATATATTTCACTGTATAAATTTTTAAAATTGATGTTTTCATCTTAATTCCAGCTCTATGATATTGACATTTTTTCCCCATTTAGAAGGTAAGAACACAATCCAAGACTTTACACAACAAGCAAAAGAAAAGAAGGAAAGGATCATTGTCTTTTTTCTCTTAATTCCAAGTGGGTTGGTTTATACAGAATTTAAGTTGCTGTGAGGTTGGTGATTTTCTGTACAAAATGTATTTTTGTCTATTTTTTAAACGTGTGCTGAAAAATGAGAATTTTTCCTATCCAATCCCAGTTTCCACGCAGAATTCCTAGAAGTTTCAGAATGTGTTTATTGGCATTAATTAACATTTGACATAATTCTGTTTATTTCCACAATGGTTAGTTCTAGAAACTTCTGAGAAATGTCCATTTACATGTTGGAAATATCTCATTCAAGTCTCATAAAGAACAAATTTTAATAAAGTACATTTTTTAAAAAATTCTCCACTTCTATAAGTTTATCTCTTCCCCAGATTTATGTCTTCTTCTATCCAAGAACTTATGCAGTTTTTCTAAAATGAGCAGAGTAAGTTCTTTCCAGGAAGTTGACCTTTCTTTATAAAATTTGGTTCAAAGTCAATTTGATTTTCAGCTGTCTCCCCATCACCAATGCCCTCACCCACCAGCTTGCGCACATTGAAGCAAAATCCTTCTGAATGTGAGTGGTGTCATGAGAATGTCCTTCAGTTCAACACTCTCCATCATCATTCTAGAACTTGGTATTGTGTTAATGAATATGGAAATATATACAAGGAAGTTAACTGATGTTTTGCTTTGCAGTTATTCTCAAGGCTAGAAATATTTTCAAAGTATCACACAGATCATTAGTTCATTACTAAGGCCAGTTTTACCCCAAGGGACATTTGGAATGTCTGGAGACATTTTTTGGTTTTCACAATGCTGAGTTCAAGCATCTGTGGGCAAAAGCCCAACATGCAGCTAGCAGCCTACTGTGCACAGGAAAGTTCCTCACAACAAAAAAATCATACAACCTAAAACATCAATAATGCTCATGTCAAAAATGCTGGCACAGATCAGTAGCACCCATCTTTCAGTTCTATCTTACAGATGTTCTCAGCTCTTTTCCCACTGAAGGACACAAAGATACAGATTTTGCATTCACTTAAACTAGGAGAAGTATCTCTATTCAAGTGATTGAGATTCACTATTACTTCTTCTTGGGAACTTTGTATAGCAAATGGCTTTCATATCATCTTACAGAGAGTAATGAGAGTGCCTTGCTCTCTGGTCCTTAAGGATTTCTTGTGAGACCTGAGATTCATTCATTTGGATAAAAGGCATTTAGGACAGTAAGAATACCCCCAAGGGTCCAGTGAGTTGTGCCTTCATCTGTATCATCTATCTACACCTCTAGTACAATAAGGTTTTGGTTTTTTAAAAAAATAATTGAAGGGTGCTGTTTTCATATCCTCAGTAAACTCAATTATGACATAGTGCCAGCACCAAGCATAATGGCAGCACATAAACATCACTTAATAAATGTTTCTTGAATGGGTGACTTTAACTCTGTCTTTTAGAGCTTCACATCCAGTTGTAGATCATAAATTATAGTAATCTATAGTTTACTACCACATTTTCAGAATTGCCCTTTCTTCTAACTTCTTAGTTTTTCCACTGATTTTCTTGTTGCCATCTGAGAGTCTATTCTTCAGCCACTTAACTCATCAATTTACTAATATTATTTCTTATTTTAGGTGCTGGTAACATTGCCAGAAAGGAATAAGATCTTTAAGGAATGAGGAAGCAAAACTGTGGCCAAGGCAATATGTAACTTAATTATAATATAGAGAGTGTCTAAATGCTAAAAGAATGTATTCATAGAAAGATCAAAATAGAATTTGGGTCATAGAAAAGAACATGTGGAAATAAAATGACTCAATCTGTGCTCCTATAAGTAGGATGGGATTTATTTTTTCATCAATTATTCACTCACTCATTCTCTTATTCATTAAGCATACTCAAAGATGAATAAAATGTCAATATCCTCAGACAGATCAGGGCTTGGTGAAGAGAAAATGGACAGTTAACACCTTCCAGGACACTTGACTATTTGCCACTAGAGGGATCAGAGAGCAGAGCTAGAATTAGAAGATGGAGTGGTCATGGAGGCAGCATCCTTGAAGGGTAACCACTGGATTCCATGTTAAAAAATTATTGAAAGTTAAACCCCAAAACAAGCTGAGCAGGTGTTCAGACAGAGAGGACAGTCACTGGGGATAGGTAGTTTACTGGAGGCTGGGGAAGAAAAGACATGGAGTGGGAAAGGAGACAGGGACAGTGGGAAGGAGCCCAAGAGCAGTGGAGAATAGCACGAAGCTGGATGTCAATAGGCTTTGTGTGCCTTGTTAGTGAGTTTGGAAACAACTGGGAGCCACGGGGGGAACTGGAGTATTCAGTGGCCATTTTATAAGTGAATAAAATGATTCTGTGTTCTGGGAGGTTTGATGTGAAGACAAGTGAATTATGATGTTCTGATGTTATTGGCTCAAGACCTGTGTTTGAAAGTTCAGGAAATCAATTTAAATAGGTAGAATGAGGAAAGTCTAAGATAGAATTTCATGGTTTGGATGGTCTCTCATATACAAAGTGACACAGTGTTTTAGCAGCGTGTATACAGTGTCCTAGAAGAGAAGAACCAGGGAGTGAAAACCAAATATGTGATTGTTACTTAGGCATCAAAGGATAGGGACCAGGTCTCAGGGAGACCAAACTGAAACTGAAATAAAAAGATGATAGCAGACTTTGGGAGAACCAGCAGTATAAAAGGAAAGGGGATGACCTGAAATTTTTTGAGGTTAGGTAAATGAAAGCATGGTGGTCTCTAGGTCAGATAGGCAGGTCCGATGTGCTTTGAGAGAGACATGGAAGTTGTGTTTGGCACATTAGCTTTTGGATGCACAAAAGCCAAAAAGGGACAAAGGACACCTCCCATTATGACATTGGATGTATATGATAAGAGCTTCTGCAGTAATTTGAAGCTGGAAGTACAGATTTGGATATCCTCAAATTAGAAGTTTGTCTTGAGAGTACTAAGTACTTCCTGATGCTCTTTATGTCAATTTTTAAATGTTTTCCTAATGTTAATTACTTGCTTTGGTACGACACTCAATTAATTGATGAACAGTGCAGAATTTCAGTTACACTTTTCTATGAGGGAAAGTATCTGTTTCATACATACTACTACCTAATAAGACAAGAAGCCCTGTAGCCTCAGTAACTCCCTTGTGACAAATTGGCACCTTTGGAAGCTGTGTCAATTTTCCCAGCCTCCAAAACATTGTCTGATACTTTGTCTTGTTAGGGATGCTAGGAATTAAACCCAGGGTTGCACACATGCTAAGTGATATTCTACTACACAGAAGAACGTTGCTAGTTAAATGATGGGAAGAATTCTTAACATCTGGATCCTGCTATGGGAGTCTGTCTCCTTCTTCTGAACAAAGGATGATTTCTGGACAAAAGAGAGAAGTGAGTCAAGGTTTGGTTTGAGTCACTGTGTCAGTGGAACCTGACCTGGTTTAGTGCCTAAAATGTACTGGACACCAGATTAGATAGTAGGTGCACAGCAAGTTCTTATTGGTGCAAGTCAAACAAACAATCACCATGAGTGTGGAGAAGGAGTCAAACAAAAATCTCAAAAGCACTAGAAGAGACAGAAGTGACCTTGCCTGGGCAGTAGGGTAAAAAATATATACTGTGTGATAATATTGAGCTCAACCCTAACAGCTAGGTCAGTTTTTTTTTTTTTTTTTTTTTTTAGCAATTAAATATGATGATGTCAGTTGTCCATCCTAATAATGTTCTGAAACTAATACATTTATTTATATAGAACATTATAAGTAGTTAAAAATGAAGGGGAAATAAAAGTAATTATTCATCTGCTAGGCAGGGAGAAAGAGGAACAAGGTGTATATATTCCAGAAAGAAAAAAAAAAAACAAGCTTTGTGTACAAATAAGCAGATACAAGAAGAGTAGGCATGATGCACATATTTGTTGGGAGTTCCTACAGAAAATGGTGGCAAATGAATCATCATGGTTGCTTTACTAACTGATCTCTGAACCTGCAAAGGGGAAGCCTGAATTATAAACAGAGCAAGACCAGATAAAAAGAGGACAATCAGAAGGCTATTGCCCTGCCTCAGATAAGAAGGAAAGAGTACCAGAACTAAGGATGTGAATGGAGAAAAGGATATGCACTTCACATAGGCTTAGGTGGTAGAATGAACAGAATTTCATGGCTAATAATATGTGTGAATAAATTGGCAAGGATTCTAGAATGCCACAGTTTAGGGACTCCCAGTAGTATCTGAGCATGCATGCCTGACTTAGAGCACATGTACCTGTCCTTTTTTATTGCAGAGTGGTGAGCCTGATTTTAGCATCAATGCTCTTCTCCTTGATTGTGTTTGCATGACACTTTAGGAAGGAGCATTAACACTTTCAGGTCACTAGGGGGCTAATCATAGCCATTTTCATGATTATAAAACTGAATTGCAGTTTTGAGAGAATAATCATGGCAGTTTGGTTCATACAGGGCCATTTCCTGGAAGATGATGTCACTGTCTTAGAACAAAGTCATTTGCATTAAGACCATTCCATGAGGCCACTGTCATGAAAATCATTATTTATACAGCTTTTATTCTCCAATTCTTAGCCATCTCAGAAGTCCACTGAATACTAAATTCTTTGTTCATTCTAGGTGTTTACATGTTAAACTTATGGACACAGACTATTCACAAATGAATGAAATGATTAGAAGGTAGATGAGTGGACATAGGTAGATAAGTTCATAGACAGATAGAAATTAATGATAACCGATAATACTCTGCTTCCATAAATACATTAGCAATTTTAAAGGAAAATTAGTTTGCAATGATTCAGCATAAACACAAACCTACATGTATTGCACATTGGCTACATATGAAGCACAGTGATGGACTCTTACATACCAACACTTGGAAAACAGGAATGGAGGGTCATTTGCCTTGGAATCCACAGTGCCTAACCTAGTTTCTATCAAGTGTGAATGCCCTCTAAACATCTGCTAAATAATTAACATGGTATTTTGCTTAATTCTAGTAAAATCTGTGTAGTATATATTACTATTTCTATAAAACAGACATGGGCATTAAGTCATAATTTAAACTTGCCCAAGGTTATACAGCTACACACCAGATGGGGAAACCAGAATTCTCATACAAGCCTGTCTGATCCCGAAGAATTGTTTTTCTCTTTTTCTCCACTGTCATAGAGACAGCTCTTTCAAAGGCACTTTGTGAACTTCTGCACTATTTCTGGTTGGAAACTGAGTCACTCTGAGATTGTGGAGAAGTTCCATCACAATCAGCAGCTGACCTGTTTGTGCTGACTTACATTTCATACCTGTATTGGAGCTTCTCACAATAAGCACTGGCAGATTGTCCATGCTGAGATGGGCCACAGCCCATCAGCTTCAAGAAATGATCACAATATTGACTTTCATGAAACCAGTTTTGCAAGAGGGTCACCAAGCCCACAAGTGCACCTTGTGCAGAGCAAGTCATAATTCCTCACCCACAGACCACCAGACCATGTGCAGATAACCATGAAAATGACTCCCATTGGTTCAGTAGGACCCAATTACACTGAAAAAGAGTGAAATGGGGTAGAAGAATGGCATTTGCAGTCAGAACAGTTAAGTAATATAAAATAAGTAATGCCAATTGACCCCTGAGATGTTTGACCAGACCCACATAAAACTGATAAGAAAATAGGTTTAGTGATCTGTACCATCTTGGAATCCCAGACCATTAGCAATGGCCTGCCAAACTTTCCAGAAAGTTGTCAGACCTCATTTATCTACGATTGTAGAAATTTCACCTTTATAAAGAAAGTCAGAAATTTAATAACACTTTTGAAAATGAAAGATTCCTAGTATCTGGATTATGTAGTCAGAATCTGATCTACGTATTTAAAAAATCTATTTCTCAAGTGCAATTTCAGCTTCTTCTGGGGTGGTCTTTCATTTTCCCTCCTTTCAAATCTGTAAAAAGGAGATAAAATCCTCCCACCCTGCTCCCTCTTACTGATGTCTTTAGAAAGCTGGAACCAGACTGATTACAGACCTTTGTTGCCATGAAGAGACAACAGAATGTGGTTAAGGAAGAAGAAAGAGCCTTAACTATGAATTCTTTTTCTGTGATGGTTAATTTTTTTCTCTTATACCTTTCCAAAAAGGTGGCAAGGTGACATCTGCTTAGAGTGCACTTAATTGCAACTTTCGGGAGACTGAAACAGTAATACCTAAGAAAATCCTCAGTCACAATTCAAAATGTTTGGAAAAGCAGAAGATGAAGTGTACTGTCAGAGGAGGGGGAAATTGGAATTTCGAATAATCTGCCTGGTGATTACACTCTGCAACAAAGAGAATATACCAGCCCTGCTTTTAGTCTCTGATTTCATTCATCTGGGAGCCTTTCACTGTGATCAGGGTCTTTCTGGATAGTCATGGCACTTGTGGTCTAAGGAATAGCAAAAAGCAGTTTGTTCTGTTCTATGTGTTTAGCCTCAGATATAAGTCATTTGTTCCTATTCCTTATCTGCAATAATCTATAGGCAAATTAGGAGCTTTACTGAGTGTCTCCTTAAACACAAAGGTGTGTGCCTGCATACAACACTGTGTATGTATATGTGACTGAGTGTGAATGTTTATTTGTACATAATGTAACCTAATAAAGTCTTGTGAATAACAAAACTAATCACCTAGCCATTAAGAGTTGATGTTTAATTTTTGCATAGAACTGTTCAAGAAATAAGCAGTCAGAATTTTTGATATATTTCAATGAGCATTTTAAAAATTCAGTGGAATTGATTACTGTAATTTGCCAAGAATAATATTGAATAACTGTTTTACTCACAAAACTCACAAATCAGGAGTCCAGGAGTGATGTGGTTTCAGGAGTCGTTCATCTGCGTAATGATGCCATTAGGAAGCCCCATTCCTTAGCCATGCTGTTGGGTCATCCTGAATCTGGCTCCCTCTTATTTCTAAGACAGAACACAAAACAAGAAAAGCTGCTGATTTCCCTGTTCACAGTGTGACAGGGTGTTGGGGTGGTAGTGAAAAATCAGGGCAAATAAACTCACTGTCCTATAAACTCATAATTCTTGCATTTAAAAAAGAATGTATAAAACTTATGATCTTTTGTTCTATAGTTTTTTTGGGAGAAGCACAGTTCTTAAGGATAAGCAAGACATTGAGAAATCATCTGGGCAGCAATCCAAAACAATGCAAATACATCATTACTGATAGATTTTAAAATATCCTATCTTATGAGAAAGGATTCCATAATCACCTTATAAAAAGAGAACTCAGTAATGCAGATTTCTTTTTGGGGGACACTTGATTTCCCTCATGTAAAGGGTGTTCCAACCTTATTTCCCAGGGCACAAGGGTTGCTTTTAATTGGTAACCACCAGAATTTTTAATCTGATTATTTTCATACACAGCCCATGTACACAGCCTGTTCTGTCTCCCCACATCCCTTCATTATTTGTAAACGTAACTGTCCCCTCTTCAAGAAGGGAAACTCCTTTGGGGTGGAGACCACATTTGAGTCCTTCTTTCACCTCTCTCCCCTCAGAGCTTTCTTATTCAGATTCTCAAGGAGTTATCACTGAGTAAGTAACATATTACAGACCAAGAACAATGGATTCAAAGTATTTGGATACAAACAATGCAATACTTTGATGGATGAAGACATACTACTTCCCCAATTATGTAGCAGTTATTTTTAGTTGATTTTTTCCCTAGGAATGTATATGAATTTGAACTGGTGCCACATAAGTCTGCAAGGGTTTTATAGCTTCAGCTTGAATTTCACAAAGTGCTAAGTCTGTTGAGACCACACTGTCACCTATGAGTAGGGTGATTTCCAGCAAAGCTTTTGACCTTGCTGAGTCTTTTATCTGCTATCAAATGGAATTAGTATTGCTTAGCTTTTCCAGTGAAGCTGTTGGGAGGATCAAATGAGATCACAGTTAGAAAGTGTTCTGAAGAGGTGATATGGATGAGGTGGTTTCAATAGTATTTGCTACTAAAAATCCAGAACATTATGGGTCCCACCACCCTGTAGTTTTCAAAAGTATATTCCCCTGGCAACAGAACTACCAAACTCAAGAGCACTAAGAAAGAGCACTGAGACTTGAACTGGCTTGGGAGTCTTAAGTGTGTCCAGGAGTAGCTGTATGAGACGATAGGAGTCTCACCACCAGCCTGCCCTAGATTGAAATGACAAGTCCTGGGCTTTTGACTATCGGGGTTCAAAACCAGAAGGACCAGAGCCTGAAGAACAGCCATTCATCTTCACCAGATAGCATTCAGTTGCCTCTAAGGCAATGTCCTGGGTCCTCGTCAGTCTTTTTGTTTGTGTGATTCTAGAGATTTCCAGGGAAGGCTGTAGGTCCACATGCTATGGAAATGGTCCTGTTCATTGGAACATGGAAACAAATAACTTTATGATCCATTAATATCCCCATTTCTGTAAAGTCTATTCTTATTTTAATCACAAGTTTCCTTCTGTTTTTTTTTTTTCTAGTAAAAATGTAATCAGCTGGGAAGTTTCATAATCTGATTCCTCTTACTGTCATAATAGAAGGCTTCCCCAGTCTTCTCTATATATTTTGGTAAATTATTTTCTTCCTTTGGTCTAGAATCCCAATACACTCCCTTGACAAAGCCAGAAGGAAAAGAAAGATGCTTATTCACAAAGTTACATGTTTAAGTCTGGAATGAGATTTTTCAGGACAACTGGAGCAAATAACTCAGCCTTCCGTGAGCGTGCACTGCGGTGTTAAATCTCGCCAGTGCTTGGCAGTCTCCGCTGCCTCTCACACATTCTGTAATGTGGTTTGGGAATATTTCTCCCAAAGTGCTTTTGCCATAAAGTAAAAATAGCTTTGGCTGCCCGCTAAATAGAGTTCTTACAAAGAGACATTCATTATTCATTGCTCACTTTTCTCCCAGGCTACCCACCAGGGATTGCAGAAGGTTTCACACATAGGTACTTGTGGTCCTGACCTTCTGAGAAGAGCATTTTGGAAGGAAGTAAAGGAAGTAGGACTGTCTTGGCAATGTCATGCCCTGCTTTGCAGACAGAATGGTGACTGAGGCTATATGTGTTCACTCAGGGATGTCTCTGGCCTAAGTTAATACAGCTCATAGTAGGGAGTTAACTTTTATATTCATTATAACACACTGAGAATAAAGTTCAAGATTGGAAAATATCATCTGTAAAATCCACTTTTATTGTGGTTTTACTCAGCAAAGAAACTGAGTACTTACTGGAAATCTTTCTTTTCAAATGTCTTTCCAGTGTTTTGTCTTGGCAAACAGCTATTTCTGGAGTTTACAGATATAAAGCTAAGTTATACATTTTTAATTGACTCCTGGAATAGTGTGACTCTCATTTATCTTTCATGATTTATCATATTTAATGTAGTTTGCTTTTGACATGGGCAGAAAGTTCCTCAGCCACTGTTTTCACCCTAGTTAGGCCTGATGATAGAGCATATCTGAGGCTTAATAAAGAGAATGTTCTTTACCATACTCATTCTTGAAAAATCAAAAGAACCATTCTAAGGATTTAAATGGAATTTAAGCAGATGAATATTGACTGGGAGTAGTTTTTTTATAGATTTTTTAAAATTGTTCTTTTAGGATATTATTTATTTTCTTTGTTTATTGAATTTCTGAATCCATATGATATGATAGTCAAAAGAAAAATGCCCCCCCATGAAACGAGATTGTAGAAATAACATAAATGCTCAAAAGAATACCATTGCTTTCTTTTCAAAAGTCACTTCAAATTTCTAGGAATTTATAATGAAGGGAATACTAAAACGTCCATTTGATTTTTTTTTTTTTACATTCTTTACTACATTGTAAACATGTCAGGCTTTTTGCTTCATTGGTCAATTTTATATTTTATATCTCTGAGGGGTTTTATTTTCTGGATATGAAGAGTTATTTCACTGTTAATATTTTTCATATTTGAGTTTTACCCTCTTTGGCAGTTTACTTTTTCCATACATTTCCTTCACTCATTCTGACCCAGGTCTTGGGAATGGAAAGATGAAAGACACGATTCCTCACCTCAAAGAACTCACAGACCTACTTTAGGGGGAGACAGTTTTAATACAGATCCTAGGCAATTTCATATAAATGAACATGAATTTTAAAGGAACCCAAAGGAGGAAGAGTTTGGACCTGGGACTGGCTTTCTGTCTCACATTCTCCAGGAAGACAAGAACTAGTGAAGATAAATACACATGTAATGAATTTTCTGGAAACAGATACATGATAAATATTTCCTAAGTTTTTTTGTTTTTTTTTTTTTTTTGGTTGGGAGTGGTAACCAGGGATTGAACTCAGGGGCACTTGACCACTGAGCCATATCCCCAACCCTATTTTGTGTTTTATTTAGAGACAGAGTCTTACTGAGTTGCTTAGCATCTCACTTTTGCTGAGGCTGGCTTCTCTCGATCCTCCTGCCTCAGCCTCCCTAGCTGCTGGGGTTACAGGCATATGCTACCGTGCCCACCTAGTATTGGTTATTGATAGTAATATTCACCCTTGAATCTGTCTGTCTCAGGCTATTTAAGTATACCAAGTTAATTGTTACTTAAAACTTACATATACTCCCTGTCACCTTTGTGAAAGTAATTAAGACACTTTCAGAATCTAAGATGAACCAGCATTCTCTTTTAGCAGCTGTATCCTGAGATGTATTGCCCCAAGGATTTTAGTTTTATTATGTATAAAGAATAAATACAACCTGTTGTGTGATGAAGACAAGAATACACAAGATTTTTAATAGCTCTGTTAATGGGATAATGAATAATGTTTGTTTCTAACCAACAGGATATCTACCTAATTTATTAGCAATCTAAGATCCTTGCTATGACTCAAAATTAAAATAACATTCTATTAGACATAGGAAAACAAAATAGGATATTTTTTCACTGATGCAGGGTCTTTTCTTCATGTCTCTGATGAAAACTAACAGGAAGTGGCATTCCTTCAGCATGTATTATGATTCAGGACACCCTTCTGGATGGTGACTTTCCAGTGGTTGATGTGGCTTTGTCTTCACCCCTAGGCAGCTTACAAGCTAGTTAAATGTAGGGACATTAAAAAGAACAGATATGTGACTCTTAGATATGTGATTTGGGAGCACATTGGTATAGGGACAAAGTCAAGGAAAGCATAAAAAAGACTAATTCTACCTTAGCATCATATGGGAATGAGCTGATACATCAGTTCTCAGAAGGTTTTGTAAACACTAAAAAAATAAGGGAGTAAAGGGAATTCCATGCCATGGGAACCCCAACTGAGCTATAAGGACCTTGAAGTACAAACTCCGTGATTGAATGACAAATAAGCACAGGTAAGCTCCAAGAGAAAGGAGCCTGTTGTGCTTAGCACTGTACAAAGTTTCTAAAACACTGTGCATCACAGCCACTTCGGTGTGTGCTGAATGGAGCAATCTGATTGTCTGCATGCTTAGCATTTTAGGTGTAGAGTGACTAGAAACCAGAGGCTGCAAATAGCCCAGTGGATCACGTGTGTCAACACTGAAAGATCTTATATGCTAATGTGAAAGAGTATGGACTTCTGGCACTTAAGCACTTCCTAACATATGTTCTTTGAAATGTCTGACCTGACGGATGTTTATCAGGAACACTCCAAGTTCTTCCATCTAATGAGTTTGAGAATACTGCTTTAAACAAAGTGAAACCAGTGTTTTTACTTAGACTTTCTCTGGTCATTTGCATTTTGCTCTGGTCATGTGTATTATAAAGTTCTAAGAGGGGTCTATAGTGTTCTTCAAACTTCTAGAGTCCTGGACCTTCTCTGAGAGGCTTGGTGCTCTTCACAACACATTTTATGAAATCTGTTCCAACAAGGAGCCATTAAAACCTTTCAGGAGGGTATTGACATGGTCTGAATTTAATTTTAAATGACTTTATGTTCTGTTGAGGAATGGAATGGAGTGAGGTAGGATTGGAGGTAGTGAGAGCAGGCTGAAGACAGGTGTGATAGTTTAGGCAGTAGATGATGGCAACTTGACACTAGAACAGAGAAGGAGACAAGAGATACCACTGGTATTTCAAAGGTAGACTCATATTTCAGAGTCACAGGGCAGTGAGTCTGGCCCACATTCTTGGTTGCCAAGTTTTGTTTCCAGTTCTCATCCTAAGGAAGGTCACCTATCTAACTCACAGCTAGCTGTGTCTCTGGTTAATGACAAATCAGATGTTCCCAGGGAGCAAGAGAAGTGTCCAAGAAGACTCATATTTTTTTTAGTCTAAATGATTGCATGGCAAAAGATGTCTTAATTTTTCTACACACTTCTTTGAATTTTTCTAAAACCTAAAATCATGATTCCTAGGGAAGGAATGATGACTATGCAACCCTCCTTCTCGGAAGAGTCTCTACCCAGGGCAGAAGCTTTATCTTTACCACACATTAAAAGATATGTACTTCATGCCAGATAGATTGTTACCATGACCTTGCAACTCCAGTGCCTTCAGAGCCCGCTCAGGCATCATAAATAAGTGAAGTGTGTAGCAGCTCAGTGTTTGCATATTAAATTTACATGAAACTTCTTCATTTACAAAAAAGGAATGTATTCCCTTCCATTCGTCTTTAAATATGCACTCTTCTCCATCCATATTTTATAACCATTTTTGATAGGAACATGAATAGTGAGAAGCATTTCTCTATTCTAAGAAAAACTTCTGCACATAGTGGTAATGAATGACAACTGATGCATCTGCAGTGTCAGAGACACAATGGAGATTGGTGGGCCAGTTATTTTGTTTTTTCTAGAGAAACCAAGAGTTTCAATTTTTATGTGAAATCTTTCTGGTTTTAAACATTTTTTAATACACTCTGTGGGCCAAATAAAAGCCTATCTCTGAGTTCACATCTCTACCTTATTCCATACGTGCTTTCGTACATACGTGTTGGTCTAATTCCTATAAGTTATTAAGTTTAAAATTCATGTATTTTTAGGTAGACAAGGTGTTAAATGACCTATTAAATTTCCCTGTAAACCTGTGTTGAATTGCTGAGTAAGAAGAGGAAAGCCATATTTCCTGAGTCAGTAATTAAAGCAGGGTTCTTATTCTTGCATTAAGTCTTGACTGTGGAAAGAAAGGCCAAAAATGTGGTGCCTGGTGGAAAGGTTAAGTGCTTAAATCCGAATAGCATCATCACTGGAGCTAAAGCATGAGAATCTGCCAAGATCAAAATAACTGAAATCCAGGGTGAAGACCAGTGCTGCGAAATAAAAGTGAAAACACCAACACATACTTTCCACTAGCTTTTATACCTGGAGGATTCCGTCTCATAGAGAGAGGAATGTGGAATAGTGTATCAGCTAAGGCCTCCATGTCAGGGGAATTGTGAAATAGTTCAGGGAGACTTAGTCCTGCAGCTAATATGATGTCACAACTTGGTTCATGGCAGAACTCTTAATGACACACATGTGAGCACATAGATTAGACCCATCTGTTTGAAAGGGGGAGTTAGCACATGGGTGGTAATCACCGTCCTTCTAAAGAAACTTTGAGGAGGTGTTTAGTTCCTGCTGATAGGGAAGATTAGAATCAAGCAAGTTTTATGAATAGAAAATGATGAGCAGATGAGGCTGGAAGGAAATGGAAATGTGATGAGATTAGTAGCTGATGCATACCTCTCTGCTAGGGGAAAAAAAAAAGCTTTAAGAGACCTCAGGCTGGGAAATACTTTATTTCCTGAAGTGCAAGAAAGAGATTTGGACAGAGCTATAATATTAGCAGTCACTGCCAAAGTGAATTGGTCAAGGATCTTTCTTAAAAAACTCTCATTTAGCAGTTGTGAATCTAACCATGGTGAGGAAAAGATGTCGTTATTGTTCTGAGATGCCAGGTTCACATGTGCGTTCAACCAACAAATATTTATTGAAAACTAGCTATGTGCTAGTACTATGCAAGACCCTGACTGACTCACAAACTGGTGAACATCAACACCCTGTAGAAGATGGACCACAGGTACTCAGAGAGGTTTCTGAGTAGATTTTGTGCTGATTTTGTCCTGTGGCTTTCCAATATCATGACTTCTCTTGTACTAAAGAAAGGTCACAAAAATGAACTGTGTGACTCAGTGGCCCCAAGGACTGGGTTCTGTGGTTCCTCAGTAGAACGAAATTTCTGAAAGGAAATTTGAAGCAAACTCCTTTTTTTTTTTTAATTTATTTATTAATTTTTTTATTATTGTACACAAATGGGATACATGTTGTTTCTCTATTTGTACATGGCTTAAAGGCATACCATTTGTGTAATCATAAATTTGCATAGGGTAATGTTTGATACACTCTGTTATTTTTTTCCCTTCCCCCCACGCCTCCCACCCCTCTTTTCCCTCTATACAGTCCTTCCTTCCTCCATTCTTGCCCCCCTCCCTAAACCTAAATCTAACCCTAACACTAACTCTTCCCACCCCACATTATGTATCCTCATCCACTTATGAGCGATATCATTCTTCCTTTGGTTTTTTGAGATTGGCTTATCTCACTTAGCATGATATTCTCCAGTTTCATCCATTTGCCTGCAAATGCCATAATTTTATCATTCTTTATGGCAGAGTAATATTCCATTGTATATATATACCACATTTTCTTTATCCATTCATCAATTGAAGGACATCTAGGTTGGTTCCACAATCTGGCTATTGTGAACTGAGCAGCTATGAACATTGATGTGGCTGCATCACTGTAGTATGCTGATTTTAAGTCCTTTGGGTATAAACCAAGGAATGGGAGAGCTGGGTCAAATGGTGGTTCCATTCCAAGTTTTCTAAGGAGTCTCCATACTGCTTTCCAGAGTGGCTGCACTAATTTGCAGCCCACCAGCAATGTATGAGTGTACCTTTCTCCCCACATCCTCGCCAACACCTGTTGTTGCTTGTATTCTTGATAATCGCCATTCTAATTGGGGTGAGATGGAATCTTAGGGTGGTTTTGATTTGCATTTCTCTTATTACTAGAGATGTTGAACATTTTTCCATATGTTTGTTGATTGCTTGTAGATATTCTTCTGTGAAGTGTCTATTCATTTCCTTAGCCCATTTGTCGATTGGATTACTTGCATTCTTGGTGTAGAGTTTTTTGAGTTCTTTATAGATTCTGGAGATTAGCGCTCTATCTGAAGTATGATTGGCAAAAATTTTCTCCCACTTTGTAGGCTCTTTCTTCGCATTGCTGATAGTTTCCTTTGCTGAGAGAAAGCTTTTTAGTTTGAATCTATCCCAGTTATTAATTCTTGCTTTTATTTCTTGTGCTATTGGAGTCCTGTTGAGGAAGTCTGGTCCTAAGCCGACATGTTGAAGCTCTGGACCTACTTTTTCTTCTGTAAGATGCAAGGTCTCTGATTCCGAGGTCCTTAATCCATTTTGAGTTTAGTTTCGTGCATGGTGAGAGATATGGGTTTAGTTTCATTCTGTTGCATATGGATTTCCAATTCTCCCAGCACCATTTGTTGAAGAGGCTCTCTTTTCTCCATTGCATATTTTTGGCCCCTTTGTCTAGTATGAGAAAATTGTATTTATTTGGATTTGTGTCCGTGTCCTCTATTCTGTACCATTGATCCACCTTTCTATTTTGGTACCAATACCATGCCGTTTTTGTTACTATTGCTTTGTAGTAGAGTTGAAGATCTGGTATTGCGATACCCCCTGCTTCACTCTTTCTGCCAAGGATTGCTTTAGCTATTCTGGGTTTTTTATTCTTCCAGATGAATTTCATAATTGCTTGCTCTATTTCTGTAAGGTACATCTTTGGGATTTTAATTGGAATTGCATTAAATCTGTATAGCACTTTTGGTAGTATGGCCATTTTGACAATATTAATTCTTCCTATCCAAGAACATGGGAGATCTTTCCATCTTCTAAGGTTTTCTTTAATTTCTTTCTTTAGTGTTCTGTAGTTTTCATTGTAGAGGTCTTTCACCTCTTTTGTGAGGTTGATTCCCAAGTATTTTATTTTTTTCGAAGCTATTGTGAATGGGGTAGTTTTCCTAATTTCTCTTTCTGAAGATTCATCGCTTATGTATAGAAATGCCTTAGTTTTATGTGCACTGATCTTATATCCCGCTACTTTACTGAATTCACTTATGAGATCTAAAAGTTTTCTGGTGGAATTTCCTGGTTCCTCTAAGAATACAATCATATCATCAGCAAATAGGGATAGTTTGAGTTCTTCTTTGCCTATTCGTATCCCTTTAATTTCTTTGGTCTGTCTAATTGCTCTGGCTAGAGTTTCAAGGACGATATTGAATAGAAGTGGTGAAAGAGGGCATCCCTGCCTTGTTCCAGTTTTTAGAGGGAATGCTTTCAGTTTTTCACCATTTAGAATAATATTAGCCATGGGCTTAGCGTAGATGGCCTTTACAATGTTAAGGAATGTTCCCACTATCCCTATTTTTTCTAGTTTTGAGCATGAAGGGATGCTGTATTTTATCAAATTCTTTTTCTGCATCTATCGAAATAATCATGTGATTCTTGACTTTAAGTCTATTGATATGGTGAATTACATTTATTGATTTCCTGATGTTGAACCAACCTTGCATCCCTGGGATGAAACCCACTTGATCATGGTGCACTATCTTTTAAATATGTTTTTGTATGCGATTTGCTAAAATTTTGTTGAGAATTTTTGCGTCGATGTTCATTAAGGATATTGGTCTGAAATTTTCTTTCCTCGATGTGTCTCTGTCTGTTTTAGGTATCAGGGTAATATTGGCTTCATAGAATGAGTTTGGGAGGGTTCCCTCCTCTTCTATTTTATGGAATACTTTGAGAAGTATTGGAATGAGCTCTTCTTTAAAGGTTTTGTAGAACTCGGCCGAGAACCCATCTGGTCCTGGACTTTTCTTTGTTGGTAGACTTTTGATGACTTCTTCTATTTCATTACTTGAAATTGGTCTATTTAAATTGTGTATGTCCTCCTCGTTCAGTTTAGGCAATTCATATGTCTCTAGAAACCTGTTGATGTCTTCGAAATTTTCTATTTTGTTGGAGTATAGATTTTCAAAATAGCTTCTAATTATGTTTTGTATTTCGGTCGTGTCTGTTGTGATATTTCCTTGTTCATTCCGAATTTTAGTGATTTGGGTTTTCTCTCATCTTCTCTTTGTTAGTGTGGCTAAAGGTTTATCAATTTTGTTTATTTTTTCGAAGAACCAACTATTTATTTTGTCAATTTTTTGTATTGTTTCTTGTTTCAATTTCATTGATTTCAGCTCTGAGTTTGACTATTTCCTGTCTTCTGCTACTTTTGGTGTTGGTCTGTTCTTCTTTTTCTAGGGCTTTGAGCTATAGTGTTAGGTCGTTTATTTGTTGAGTTTTACTTCTTTTATTAAATGCGCTCCATGAAATAAATCTTCCTCTAAGTACTGCTTTCCTAGTGTCCCAGAGATTTTGATATGATGTTTCTTTGTTCTCATTTACCTCTAAGAATTTTTTAATTTCCTTCCTAATATCTTCTGTTATCCATTCATCATATAGTAGCATATTGTTTAATCTCCAGGTGTTGGAGTAGTTTGTTTTTTACTCTTTCATTTATTTCTAACTTCAATCCATTATGATCTGATAGAATACAAGGTAGTGTCTCTATCTTCTTGTATTTGCTGACATTAGCTTTGTGGCATAATATATGGTATATTTTAGAGAAGGATCCATGTGCTGCTGAGAAGAAAGTGTATTCGCTCTTGGTTGGATGGTATATTCTATAAATGTCTGTTAAGTCTAAATTATTGATTGTGTTATTGAGATCTATGGTTTCTTTGTTCAATTTTGGTTTGGAAGATCTGTCCAATGGTGAGAGAGGCGTGTTAAAATCACCTAGTACTATTGTGTTATGGTCTATTTGGTTTCTAAAATTGAGAAGGATTTGTTTAACATACATGGATGAGCCACTGTTTGGGGCATAGATGTTTATGATTGTTATATCTTGCTGATTTATGCTTCCCTTAAGCAGTATGAAATGTCCTTCTTTATCCCTTCTGACTGACATTGGCTTGAAGTCCACATTATCTGAAATGAGGATGGATACTCCAGCTTTTTTGCTGAGTCCATGTGCATGGTATGTTTTTTCCCATCCTTTCACCTTTAGTCTATGGGTATCTCTTTCTATGAGGTGAGTCTCTTGCAGGCAACATATTGTTGGATCTTTCTTTTTAATCCAATCTGCCAGTCTATGTCTTTTGATTGATGAATTCAGGCCATTAACATTCAGGGTTATGATTGAGATATGATTTGTATTCCCGGTCATTTGGTTCATATTTAAAATTTTATTTATTTATTTATTTATTTTTTGACACATCTTGGTTCCTCCTTTATTTGACAGTTCCTTTAGGATAATTCCTCCCTTTGCTGATTTGCTTCTTTTTTTTTATTTCTTCCTCATGAAATATTTTGCCAAGAATGTTCTGTAATGCTGGCTTTCTTTTTGTAAATTCTTTTAGCTTTTGTTTATCATGGAAAGATTTTATTTCATCGTCAAATTTGAAGGTAAGCTTTGCTGGGTATAAGGTTCTTGGTTGGCATCCATTTTCTTTCAGAGCTTGAAAAATGTTGTTCCAGGCCCTTCTAGCTTTTAGGGTCTGGATTGAAAAATCTGCTGATATCCATATTGGCTTCCCCCTGAATGTAATTTGGTTCTTTTCTCTCATAGCCTTTAAAATTTTGTCTTTATTTTGTATGTTAAGTATTTTCATTATAATGTGCCTTGGTGTGGGTCTGTTGTAATTTTGTGTATTTGGAGTCCTATAAGCCTCTTGGACTTGATTTTCCATTTCATTCTTAAGATTTGGGGAATTTTCTGATATTATTTCATTGAATAGATTGTTCATTCCTTTGGTTTGTTTCTCTAAGCCTTCCTCAATCCCAATAATTCTCAAATTTGGCCTTTTCATGATATCCCATAGTTCTTGCAGATTCTGTTCATGATTTCTTACCATCTTCTCTGTTTGTTCAACTTTGTTTTTGAGGTTAAATGTCTTCAATATCTGAAGTTCTGTCTTCCAGGTGTTCTATCCTATTGGTTATGCTTTCTATGGAGTTCTTAATTTGGTTTATTGTTTCCTTCATTTCAAGGATTTCTGTTTGGTTTTTTTTTCAATATCTCTAACTCTTTATTGAAATGATCTTTTGCTACCTGAATTTGCTCTGTTAACTGTCGATTGGTGCGATCATTCAATGCCTGCATTTGCTCTTTCATCTCATCATTCAATGCCTGCATTCGCTCTTTCATCTCATTGTTTGCTTCCCTAATCATTTTAATTATGTACATTCTGAACTCCCTTTCTGTCATTTCTTCTGCCATGCTGTCGTTGGATTCTATTGATGTAACATCTAGATTAGTTTGGGGCATTTTCTTCCCTTGTTTTCTCATATTGTTCAGGAATCAGTGGGTCATTAAGATATTGCAGATTTCCTCTATCGACTTATAATGTCCCTGAAGATTTGCTAGTATATCCCCTCTTATCCTTCAGTAGCCTGCAGTCTTGGAGGAAGTTGATAATGCGGAGCTCCACAAAGAAGCTGCCTCTCTAGGGTTGGTTACCCTCAGATGGGGTATATTCCCTGCTAGTGGTCAGAGGTGTCTCCACTTGTTGACCAATGGTCATCCAACGGGGAACTAGGCTGCGGGCTGAGGCAAGGCCTATTTGTGCCTGTGTCTCTGGTTTAACCGTCCCTGTGGGAAAACCTCTCCCAGTAGGGAAGACTCACTCGGTGGGAACGTCTCGCTGGTCATTTCCCCTCCTAGAGGTTCCCCTCAATCTACAACTACCGCCTGGGCTGGGCTGTCTTCCTCTGCAACGTTCCCAGGGGCCCGGACCTACCTCCTGGGCCTGGGAGCCTCACCCTCCGCAGGCGAGTCTCCTTAGGCTGCCTCTCCCAGATAATCTGCCCCCAGTCCTGGAAACTTCGCTCCGCCCCTAGGCGTGTCTCTGTGTGGCTCTTCCAGCAAGAAGCCGGTCCTGGGACCCTGCTGTGCACCTTATCGCCTGGCTATGCGGCCCCTCCTCTGAGCCGCCACCTGGAGCCCCGTACAATAGCTCCGAGACCCAGAGACCCGCCACACACCTCCTCCACCGGACAGCAGCCTGGTTTCCGACGCAGTCACTAGGAGTCCAAGCAACTCACTTCGCGTTGAAGCAAACTCTTATCAGATAGATTTTTCTTATCGGTTACCACAGAACTGGCAATCATAACATTTAATGAACGGATTTTCCTGTCTCCATGTAAGCAACTTTCCCTGAATAGAAAGCAATATGCACTCCCCCACCTTTTTTTTTTTTTGGAAACTTATCCATGCCTTCTAGATCTACCTCTTCCTAAAAGTCCACCTTTCTTTCTTATTTCTTTCCTCCTTTTATATTCTGACTCCTTCTTGAATCCTTTTTTCCTCTCTTGATTCTTCCTTTCTTCCCTTCCTTCTTTCTTTTATTTGCTTTTATTTTTCTTTCTTTTCCTGATTTCAGATGAAAACTTCTTATAAAATAAACCATTCCATAAATTCATTTGACATGGTAAGTATACATTTCTTGAAACATCTGCTTCGATGAAATTGGAAACAGTAGGTTACAGTACACAGAGAATATATCCCTCAACTCTACCTAGTAAATAGCCAACACAGAATGGGGAAGGCAGAGTAGGAAGTGACTCGAATCTCCCCCTCTCCAGTTGATTTCTTAATGCCAAAGTATAAGTCACATGTAATGAAACCAAGGGCAGATGGTTTAATGCTGACTTCCTCTTACTTTTCTGTCTTGGAAAATGTGAGGAATGGTACAGGTTAATTTTATTTCAATGATGTCACCTTTCAGAAAGTTTATCTCTAGACGTTGCTGCTCCTTTGAGACCTACCCTTTAATTTACTGTTTGCTCATAATTTTCTTTATAGAAATGGCAGGAAGCACTTGTCTTTCCAGGAATGCTGTAGTCTGAACTCATGAGCAGGAAGATCTGTATTTCAGCCCCAGTCTTCATATCCACTCCTGAGTATTCTTTGAGAAGGTCACTTCTCTGTTTTTCCATCTGTGAAGAAGAGATAAAGTTACTTTCAACCTGTCTGTTATCTTAGGAGGATTAAAGTATTTAATGTTTGTCAAACATTTTGAAGAAAAAAGTAGAGAGTAAATATAGGTCTATTCTAAACCTTTTTTTTTTTTTTTGTAACGATCTCAGCATTCTGGAAAATACCTAAATTAAAACCTCTGATATATATATCAGAACATGGTCCATATATATATACATATATATATAGATAGATAGATAGATAGATAGATATACACACACACATACATATGAATGTGTACATACACATATATACATTCATGCAAGTGAGTATCTGAATTCATATGAATTTATAGATGCATGCTGTGTTTGAAGCTCAAAAGCCAGCTTGGAATTGTGGAACCAGTCTCTTAGAATGATTGAGGTTACTTCTAGTAAGATGATGTTGGGCCAGGACGCTCATCTACCTGTACCTCAGTTTCCTCATCAAAATGGGTGAACTGTACCTGAATGACATCTGAACTCCCCCTTCCTCATGTGTTCTCTTAATATTTCTTGGCTTTCCTGAGTATAATAGAAGTAAGGAAGGGCAGTTTCCTTTACCCTGAAGTTCTTCTGTGCATATAAGAACATGGTAGGAATAAGAAAATGATCTCCATTTATTTCCCTACCCATGAACTAACCAGGAATGGAGAAACCCATTCACACATGAATGGTGAAAGCTGCACTTAACTTACAACTGGTCTTGTGAGGTTATAGTGAACATAGATAGGCATCCTCACCACAGTGAATTTTTAACAGCCACAGCATCTAAAATTGTACCCATAGCAATGGTTTCTTCTATTCAGCAACCTTTATAGGTACATTTTTTAAATGTAGTCTGATCCAAGCGTAATATATTTGTATTATTAGTAATTATCAAAAGGTTTCCCAAGATTTGCTCATTTTGATGCACCTATAAAATTTATTTGCACAATACCTGTAGTTAAAGGGAAGAGCTAAGCCCACATACAGGTGACTAACCTAATGGCCCATCCATCCATGGAGCACAGTCATGCTCATTTTCCCAAGAGCTAAGAGGATCAATAATTGTAGCATATCTGAAACCTACTTGCCACGTATGTTTGAGTACTCTGCCTTAATTTCATTGGCTTTATCTTTAGACTTTTGTTCTTACCCAGAATCTGCCATCTATATCCTAAGACTCTTGATAAAGAGAGGAGGAGGAGAAATAAACATTCTAAGCATCATCTTCTTCTTTAGGAGAATAGCAGGTGCTAAAGTAGTTCATAGAAACCAAGAGGATCAGAATAAGGACAAAGTACTGAGGAAGAAAAGGAGTCATTGCCAGATTAGGGAAAAGGTATGTGACAACAAAGTATGAATGCACAGAGGTTTGGTATTTGAGGGGCTACACCCAGAATGAGCAGTATTGAGCCCAGACAGAGGCAGACTGATAGTAACAGAAAGTGGTTAGGAACACAGAGCCTAGGCCAGGTTGAATGCCACCATGCTTCACCTTCTTGTACCTCTGTTTCTAATTAGTAGTTTAAGGATAATATTTGCATCTCCCCTTGGGACAGATGAAAGGATAAATAGTTCATATTTGTTTGTAAAGATAAATAATTCCTTTTTGTTAAGCACTTAGAAGAATGCCTGAATATGGTCAATGTGGAGTTCCTGAAAAGTAAGACTAACAGAGAAACTGAGGCTGTAGTCCCTCCTCTCTCTCCCTCCTGAGATCAGAATCATTTTTCTATACCCAGAAGGACAGAGCAAATTTTGTGAGAGGGAGCTGAAGATTTAGCAGTGAAACAAGAGTGGACAAGTATCTAGCTGCACTCAAGGCTTGAGTCTCAAGCCTTGGAGTGCTGAAAGAAGTTGTCACTGTGACCCCAACCCAGTAATAGGTTTGAAGCAGTGGAGGAGGAAGATAGGAAAGGTGCTCAAAGACTGAAGACAGTCGAAGATGGTCCTAATTATCAAAGGAGGGGAAAGGCTTGATTCTAGAAGCACAACCAAGAGCTTGATGCAGCTCCAAAGCCATATTTGGGGAGAGAATTTAAAACATATGGTTAACAGATGCTGTTAGGTTGACTGCACAGGGTAGGGAAAAGAGCATGAGTTGTGATGCCAATTCAACTTGGGTGCAGACCTCCATTCTGTCATTTCCTGACTGAGCGGCCTTGTGCAAACTGCTGAACTTCAGAGCCTTCTTATCTGCAGTCATAGACTGGAAATGGAAAGTCCTATAGGACTCCTGTGGAAAACAATGACAGTCTTATGTGAATTATCACACAGAGACTTGAGCAAAGCTAGCAGGCAATAGTGACAACGTGCAGGTTGAGTATCCCTCATCCAAAATGTTTGAGACCACAAGAGTTATGGATTTGGGAATATTTGTAGACATGTGATGATATATCTCAGAGGGGACCCAAGTCTAAACCAAAATTCATTTACATTTCATATGCACCTTATACACATGGCCTGAAAGTAATTTTATACCATTATTTCCAGTATGCCTGTATTTTCCTTGCAATCCATTGCATGAGGTAGGTCTGGTGTGGAATGCTCCATTTGTGCTATTGTGTCAGAGATCAAAAAGTTTCAGATTTTATAGCATTTTGGATTTCAGATTTACAGATTAAGGGTGATCAAAATGTATAACCAAAGAGACAGCAGAACCTAATGGCTTAGAGCAGGGTCAGAAAACTTTTCTGTTAAGTGTCAAATAGTAAATACTTTAGTCTTTGTTGCCCCTGCAATCTCTACCTATTCAACCATGCCTTTGCAGTGGGAAAGGAGTCTCAGGTAGTATGTTAGTGAATGGGCATGGCAGCATCATAATAAAACTTTATTCACAAAAGCAAAGCCCCCCTTGGTGGCACTCACCTGTAAGCCCAAGGTCTCAGGAGGCTGAGACAGGAAGATTTCAAGTACAAAGGCAGCCTCAGCAACTTAGGGACACCCCATCTCAAATAAAAAATAAAAAGGGTTGGAGATGTGGTTCAGTGGTTAAACACTCCTGGATTCAACCCCTAATAGCAAAATAAAACAAAAAACACAACCAAACAGCTAGTTTTGGCCCTCTGGCTATAGTTTGCTGATTCCTGGTTCAGAGCCAAATCCCCAGGTTTAAAACAAGGCTCTGCCATTTGCAAGGAATGTTACCTTGGCCCAGGCTGTAAGTTCACTTTCCTGCTCTGTCCGATGGAAGCAATAATATCATGACATGGTGGTGGCACTGAAAGGAGACCTTGTGTGGGCTGTGCTGCTCACAGTGAATGAACACATGGCACCTAATGTCCATATCCCCAGAGCGTGGAAGAGCAAACCAAAAGGCCCATAAGATGACATTTGAGAAGGAATGTAAAATCCTGCATTAGGAAATCACCCACTTACAATTTATTGCTTTACTCAGGAAAACACCTAAGTGGTTTACTTCTTTCCTATCACAGAACTGTGTGGCATGGCTGCTTCCCCAAAATAAACATAGTCAGGAGCTGAATACATAGAGGTGAGATTGTCTCATGAACAAAGGAGGCAGTTGGCCCAGGTCTGACTCAGGTGATTCTGCTGTTGTTCTGCTTTGGCTGTCATATTTTTTTTTAATTTTTTATTTTTATTTGTTCTAATTAGTTATACATGACAGCAGAATGCTTTTCAATTCATTGTATCTGAATGGAGCACTTTTCATTTCTCTGGTTATACATGATATAGAGAAATACCATTCATGCAGTCATACATGTACCTGGGGTAATGATGTCCATCTCATTCTACCATCTTTCCCATTCTCATGCCCCTTCTTCTCCCCTCACTCCCCTCAGCCCAATTTTCTCCATTCTTCCCTTGCCTCCCCCCATTATGGATCAGCATCCACATATCAGAGGTGGCTATCATATTTTAAGAATGAAGATGGTATGTGGGAAAATATCTTGAAAGACATTAACAGAAAAATGAATAATGATTATATGAATTCCAATTTTTCAAGTTAGGTTAAGCATTCTCAAATATCTTTTATGAGTAGTTAACATAGCCACCCAAATTATTTGACCCTCATTTCATCTAGATATGGGGTGTATGACCTTGCTTCTTAAACCTGAATTTTGGAACTGTTGGCCAATGGACTACGGCCCAGGTCATTCTGTGCCAGTTTGTGAGTCTAGCTTAAGAAGTTGGCAGCTACCACTTTCTATCCTTCAACTGTTTCTCTTAGAACATAGCCGAGGTCCCAGCCATTGGCTACAACCAACAGTCACGATGACTATAGGCATAATTACCTTGACTGCAATTGCTTGAGAGGTTCCAAATCAGAATTACCTCACTCAATTCCTAGAACCATGAGAAATAGTAAAAAGATTTCAGTTATTTTAAGCCATCTAGTTTTGTGTTTCACAGCAATAGATAACAGATATAATGTGACAGAGGAATTTTTTTTTATCATTACAAAGAATAAACCTGATCTATGGGAAGCTATAGTCAGTCAAGAATAAGTATGTACAAGTAGGTAAATCTGAGCTCAGCATTAAGTTTCATGAGGTGTTGGTGAGGATATGGAAAGAAGGGAACCCTATACACTGATGGTGTTTATGTAAATTAGTATAGCCATTATTTTTTAAAAATGGGTTCTCCTCAAATTATAAATAGAACTATAATATGATCCAACAATCCCACTTCTGGGCATATATCCAAAAAAACATGAAATCAATATGTTGAGCTGTGCACTCCTAAGCTCATTGCAGCATTCTTCACAAAAGTCAGGAAATGGAAACAACCGAAGTGTCCATCAAACTGACAAATGGATAGAGAAAATGTGGTATATATACACAATGGAATACCATTCAGCCATAAAAAGCATGTCATAACTATAGATTTCTCAACATCCATCAATTTTTGGACTTATGAAGTTCTTGTATCTTCCAGGAAGAGACTTCAAAACATATCCCTATTTGTAATAATCCATGGGGCCCTTATTGGACACTGTCTGACTCTGCCTGGCATTTGCAGTCCACAAGGGCACCAAAGAGGAATAAGTGGGTTTTTCTGTCTTTTCAATGACTGTAAATGAAACTGAACTATTGTTTTGTTGTTGTTGTTTGTTTGTTTTTTAGGTGTTAGAAGTTAGCACCTAAAAAGCTAATTTTTCAGTTTGATTAATTGCTAGGACCACTAATTATCAATTAGCAACAAGAGAAGTAAATCTATGTTAGCATGGCCATATTTTCTTGTCAGCTTGTGGCAGAGCAGAGTACACATGGATCACTACTGAACAATGGCTCATTCCTTACATCATTAATAAAAAATGATGCAGAGGAGGAGATGAAGGGGATTTACCTCAGTTTTGCTTCAGTCCCCAGCACTCCTACTCTTTCCACGTGGGCTAATTCCAAGGAGTGGGTTGAGGCCTAGGGTGGGTTGCGGCCTAGGGTAGCTTGAAGTAGGAGGTCTGAGCATTGATAACTAATGTTCTAGGTACAAACACAGCAGGGAAAATGAAGGGATTTAGAGAAATTACAATGGAAATTAAAATTTGAGGGTGGTAACATGCTTTAGCAAACACTTACATAGAGTACACAGTGTTCCAGAAACAAGTTGAAAAAGGCAAGATCCTTGCCTTGGAATAGCTCACAGTGTACTGAAGAAACCAAACACATGAATAAGTCATTTCAGTAAATTGTAGACAAATGTCCTCTAAGGTAAGAACAATTTTGAGAAGTGGCTGAACATGATTTTGCATGAGCTTGGTCTTAGTATTGTTCTCAGTGGTGTAAAGTGGGTGTAAACTCGAGTGCATGGTTGAAAAACCATACCTTCCTCCACTCAAACCGGAAGAAGCACTTGGGAGATTGCTTAGTTCTTACACAGACCCTTCGGTGTCTGAATGTTCTTTCCCTTTATTATCATAGTGATGAGTTTTAGGTAAATCCATTCTTGATTTCATTTAACAGCATTCACTTGGCATTTAGAGCTGTGCCAGAAAATAACAATGACTAAGACACAGTTTCTGATCTCGAGTTGCTTACAGTCTGAAAGTACTGAACACAGGTCAACAAAAAAAATAGACATTTAAGATGAAAGATGATAATTAGTGTCTTAGAACCATGCATTCAGTGAGAAGGAACATCAGGAAGACACTGACATCAGTCTGCATGGCTCACCAGAAGCGTTTGCACTGCAGCTTCTAGAATGAGTCAGGTATATTTCCAAGACAAGGTATCCCCTGGAGATGAACAGCTGTTCAATGGAATGGAGATGTAAGAACCTGGCATGCACAGACTACCCAAGCTCACCAGGTAACTGAACATAGGTGGGAAAGGGTCAGAGAGGGAATGACGATTATCAAAGACAGAGAGAGACTCATCTCCAAGTAACTTCTGAGGAGCATTGTGCAGGTCAGTGGCATAATCAAATTTTTGAAGAAGAAATGTTTTACAACAAAAACAAAATCCGGGAACAGGGAGACCAAGAAGTGACTGTAACTGGCCAACTAAGATGAGCATAAAGCCCATCCTAAGGGAGTGTGGCAGAAGAGTGTGGCATGGGAGATGATGCACATAAGATCCTTGGTGGCCTCCCAATTTGATTAAATGTGGATGGTTCAACAACTAATGCCTGCCCAGGACCCTGGTGGGCACTAGTGTATGAGTAGGTGTGGTTGTCATCCAATGAGACCATGCATAAAGTAAGTAATTGGAGGGTAATGATTTCACATTATTTCCTCTGGGGAGTTGAGGTGCACCTGAGAGGTTCAGAAAGAGGATTCCAATAAGAAATTAAACATGATGTTTCAGCAAGCGTGAATAGAGATGATGCAAAATGGAGAATTATCAACTTATAGTTAAAGCCATGAGTAAGGAGACAGAGAAGTATGTGACAAAAAATTGGAAAGTGTTTTCAGGGCTATGTTATCAAGGGCCCTGAATGTTCTCAAAGGGTTTTACAAGGTGAAACTGCTTTGTCTAAAGAAATTGCCCAAGGAGGAACTGAATTAGAGTCCAATTCATTAAATAAGCATTTATGGATCATGTTGTCTGGACACAGGAGGAGGGTAGTGAAGAAAACAGGCAGAGCTGGTCTTTGCCTTTAAGAAACCTATCCTCTTACATGGAGTCATGTACTTAATTAATTTCTACAATGTAAGCACAACAGAAGAAAAGTATGTAAGAGCACATTGTCACTCTGTTTCTGAGGCAGCAGTCCTAAGGAAGTGACAAGTCAGCTGGACCTAAAGGATGAGTGAAGGACAGGGATGGCATTCCAGGGGAGAGTGTTTGAGCCCCCGAAGGATGCCTTTGTGGCCTGAGGAAGCTGGGGAGTTGGTTGCTTGCAGTGAGATGGTGACATTGGTGACTTACTACCCTTGGCACACCTGAGAACACCTTCATAAGCCTGTGCCACTGCCATGGGCAGATACTGTAGGGCTTGGTCTTGGAAACCAGGTCTGGTCCTAAGAGCATTTTTTTGGAAGGAGGAGGATCCTCCAATGGACAGGATATCTTTTTCCTCAGCAGCTACCTGGCCTCAGACCCCACAGCAGGCCACTTTTGGACAGTCAGTAAGGAGAAGGCTGCTGAAGACAGTTGCCTGGATTTGGAAAGGGGCTGTTCCAGAAGGAAGGAGAGGCAGAGTGGTTGAGCAGCTAAGAATCAATGTGTTTTGGTCAACACAGCTCACCCAGGAGGATAACATTCGTGTTTGGCAGCAGCAGAACGTGCCTCTTTAGATCTCAACCTGTCTAGGAAAAAGCTCAAGAGTCCAGATCTAGCCCTGGCACATATTGGCCCTGAGTGGTTCTTTTGTGAAACACAACAAACCAATTGGGAAAATAACCTTGGAAGGAAACTTGATTGATTTTTCAAAGAAAGCAAGAACTTCTATGAAAACTTACATCTACTAAAACTATACTTCCAGACAGCTTGTAAGAGAAAATAAACTAAATAAACTAGACTGTGATTCCATTTTGGCAAAAAAAAAAAAAAAAAAAAAAAAAAAAGATTTTAATTTGTCTTCCCACATTTTTGGCCTTTATTATCAGTTCTTCCTGTCAGGTTGTTTTACTAGGTGAAAAAAATGACTGACCAAGCACATTGATTCACTGTTGTTCTTCTGTTGATCCTGAGCATATCTTTACATTCCTTTTAGCCTCCAAACACATATTTTGAAGTAATAAACTGTCTTATTCAAGGCAATGATTTAAAGATTAAATATAGTTTCTTCCCAGGTTGTGTGTGTAAACAGAATGTTAAAAACTACCGAAAGTTAACACTAACATTATCACTTATTTACTGTGGGATCTTTAAGCCTCTGTTTTCTGATCTGTAAAATGGGAATAAATAAACCTGTCCAACTTACTTTATAGCATATTTTGTAAAGTGAGTGAGGTGATGGATAAAAAAAAGTACTATATAAACTGTGTCTTATCATTCACACATTAGGTGTTAATATTTTAGTCATTTTTATCATTATTGATCAACAAGAAAATTATTCACCCAAGACTCAAATGCTTTTTATATCTTCCATTAGGATTACTTATGTACTCTTCATTACTTTTCTTCCCTCAGTTTTCACAGACACATAGGATAGCATCTTAGAGACAAGGGAGGGCACATCCACCTCCCTCCTGTTTCCTAGAGGAGAAAAAAAAATACTTTGTGCCTGAAAAAAATATTTTAACTGTCAAATGTTCTTAAAATCAGCCTATAATTATAAAATGTATACCATAGTTTTCCTTTTGTTTCATAACAATGTAAAAAAAATCACAAGTTTCACTCAAAGATGTATATTAGTCTGCACACATTGCTATAACAAAATACCAGAAGCTAGTGACTTAAAGAAATTTATTTCTCACCACTGGAGTGTTTAAGTCTGTTCAATCTGCTAAAATAATTTAGACTAGGTAATTATAAGAGATACTTATTGCTCAAAGTTCTTGAGGTAAGAAGTCCAAGATAGGCCATCAGCATATTCAGTGTTAGGTTAGGGCTGTTCTTTATAGATGGTACCTTCTGGCTATGTCCTCATATGGCAGAAGGGAACAAACAAGTTCCCCCCTGCTTTTTTTTTTTTTAACTTTTATATGTGTACCAATTCCATGTATGAAGTCCTCATGACCTAATCATAATTTAAAGTTCCCACTTATCAATACTATTGCACTAGAGATCAGGTTTCAACCTACAACATGAAGGCTGGCAAGACCAAGGTCAAAGTTCTGGCAGGATTTAGTCTCTGGTAAGGGACCTCTTTCTGACTTGTAGACAGCCTCCTTCTCGATATTGGCTCATGACCAAGAGAGATGGAGCTAGGTGTCTCCTATAAGAGCTCTACTCATTGAACCTAATTCACTTCCCTGAAGGCCCTATCTCCAAACAGTGATTGGGACTTTAGAACTTCAACATATGCATTTTGAGAGGATGCAGTTCAGCTCAAAACAAGATGTAAAAAAGAGAAGAAAATGAGTCCTAAAAGAATTCAATGTGATAGCATTGTCCATGAATTAGAAGAAACACCCATAGATCAACATATATTAAGGGTTATATTTTATGTCTATTTGGGGCATGCATTCTAGAGTCACTACAACTAAAGAAACTAGCACATTTTAGAAAGTCAATCCTATTGCTTCTTTCTCTCCATTTCACATCACAGTGAACCCACATTATGGTCTGAATATTTGTGAATTGCCCACCACCACCCTTTCATAGGGTGGTGATTATGTTAGAAGATGGGGTCTTTGGGAAGTAATTAGGTTATGAAGGATTGCCCTCATGAATGGGATTAGTGCCCTAATGAAAGAAAGACCTTAGAGAGCTAAATAGACCCTTCTACCACATGATGACCCAGCTAGAAGATGCTAGGAGGATTATGCCTTTCTCCAACACAGCTGATGCCTTGACCTTGGACTTCCTAGACTTCTGCTTTTAAAGGTCAGGAGGTAATTTTATATAACAAGGACTGACTAAAATAGTCCTGCTGCCCTTCTACTCTTTCTGCATGACTTCCATTGCTGGACTTGGGCATTCTTCTCTTTTAGGAGCCAACTATGAGAAAGTCATACATATGTATGAACCACAGTCATAAGAAAGTCTCAGATGCTCTAGTGTACAAAATTAATCTTTGTGCAGTAGCAAGCAAAGGAGTACTGAGAATAACTTTTATCCTTTCTAACTGCATCATGCTTTTTCTTTCCAAACTCAGGTGACTGTGACAGATGGTGGTTCTTCTCCAAAACAATCAACCATTTGGGTGGTGGTTCAGGTTCTGGATGAAAATGACAACAAGCCCCAGTTCCCTGAGAAGGTTTACCAGATCAAACTGCCAGAACGTGATCGAAAGAAAAGAGGGGAACCCATCTACAGGGCTTTTGCATATGATAGAGATGAGGGCCCCAATGCAGAAATCTCCTACAGTATTGTGGATGGAAATGATGATGGAAAATTCTTCATTGACCCTAAAACTGGCATGGTTTCTTCCAGAAAGCAATTTACAGCAGGGAGTTATGATATCCTAACGGTAAGATCTTCTGAATTCCAGCAATATTGATGGGAGAGGGGGTTACTTTCTTATTTGTGTTTATTTATTTGAGCAATATATCATTAGAGTAAAAAGTACAACCACACAGATATAGAAGACTTCTTTCTGGGAGGCAAGCACAGGTGAGAACTTTTGCCTTTTTTGGTGATGCTCTTAAATAATGAAACAGTTCCCTTTGGTTGTGTCCTGTCAGCAAATCTCCCCCACTCCCAGAGTCTGCTGGAGCCTATATACTCAACCACACTTCCTCTGACCCTAAAGAATTTTCAAGGCACTGACCATAGATCTAAACAAAGTAGGGGAATAGAAGAGTGATATATCCCACCTAACATTCAACATATCATTCAGTGTGTCCCCAAGAATTTCCAAAGAAAGCGATTTTTGTAATTGTTGACCATGTGATAGAATATGAATTTAGCTGTGTAAATTGTGAGATACAAACCACACCCTCGTTTATTCTGTAAAAAGTGTGGTGGGGGAAACAAGTGAACAGTGACTAAATGTTTAAGTTAGAAAGTTAAAAATAAACACACACCCAACCCCAACTCAAGTAGAAACTTAAACTCTGATATCTAAATGTGCCTGTGTGCTGTTCCAATCCCAGCCACTTTAGATATGGAGTGCTTGTGCTTCTGGCATAGGGGACTGGTCATCCTTACAAGTGACAGGCACTTTTCAAGGTCCCAAGAACTCTTAAGAGCCTGCACCATCCAACACCCTTCTCATTGCTCTCTGCCTTCTCTGCTGTAGACCGCACAGTCTTTATTATATTAAAAGTCCCTTGATTTATCTTTTCACTCCTGTGTTCGGGAACTAGGTTCCTTCCCCTGTTCGTTTGTATGTCTAGAACAGTGGGCAGAAATAAAATAAGAAACAGCCAGTTTCTAAATGCTTGAAGCTTTGATGTGGTGCATATCGTTACAGCTGCAGGACCATTGCAACTGAGAATTCTTTGAGGACTAGATGGGTCATAATAGACACTACTGTTGCTCTACCCAGATCTCCTCTACCACAGTGGTTCATCTATCCCCCACCTGCTGTGAGTGATGCCTGCTAAGGGCTTATAGTTGTCCCCTCATTCAGAGCATCATCCTTGGCTGATTCTTGATCCAAGAGATTCTACACTTCTACGCTCCACCCTAGCAGTCCATAGACAATATCTTATTGGCAACCAAATACAGAAGTCCAACTCCCTTGCCTTGAGGTGGATCCATCTCTTGCAAATCCTGATTCAGAGTCCTACTGACCCCTTCATCATTGCTGAGGAAAGCATGTCTCCTCAATTCCTAACATAGGACCATATTCCTTCTTTGTGCCTACTCCTGCCTGTCCTGATTTTTCTCCCTTTCTCCCGAGAGCACCTCCTTCAGAAAACCACTTGGACTGAAATCCCTGCTTGGCTCCTACGGATCTTGGCTCCAAACATGAATTTTTTAAGGTTTCTCCACCCCCCCCCCCAAGAATTTTCTGGGCAAAGTAATCATCCATGAACCCATAGTAGAAAGGTGCTATGAATTATTGCTGTTTTAAAAGACTATCACTATTAGTTCTGTGCCCATAATGTTATTTTTAAACATGATATTTGAGAATCCCTTTTTAAATTTTATTTTATTTTGTTTTGAATTGCCTTTCTGTCAGTATTTTCAACACCTTGGACTTTTTGACCTTCCTGTTTGGGTCCAGAACGCTATAGCAGTTCACGTAGATGGGTGAAGGTGTGCTTCCCGCAGCCCTTACCTGAGCCAGCCTAGGACCACAGAGGAGTCACCAACTCCATCCTCCTCACCATGCTGCCTCCGAGAACCCTCCCTCACCCCCTCACAGTTGGCATAACTAAGGGCCTCAAGGGCAGTTCATCTGACTCTGTGCCTTCCCCACTCCTATCCCTTTGCCCTTCCAAGGCCCTGTAAGTGGAGAGCATCTCCACAATGCAGCAGAAGGAAGGCACTGCAAAATACAACCATGTGCACGCACACACACACATACACACACACACACACACACACACGTTTCCACACATAGGAATTCACAGTGTACCTTATTTCCCTTTCATCTAACCATCAGAGGTGAGGTTCAGGGTCATGTTATAATGAATCAAATTAGCTCTTCCTATTCATATAAACTATTATTCATGCCCACAAAATACTATAAAGTTTAAGTGCAACATCTGTTTTTCAAGGTTTCCATATCTGTAAAGCTGGCAGTGGTTCAGATCAGCCCCTAAAAATGTGGAGTAGTGTTGTTTCTACCCCATTCCAGAGTCCACTCTCCCTGGGTCTCCACTCTTTTCTTCCATTTGCTGACACTATGCTGAGGATAGACTCTTGGCCCAACACCACATGAGTGATAGATCTCAACTTCCAGAGAATGAGAGCTCTAAGACATAGTTCTGTGTTTTCTCTGTGTGTGAGTAGATCAAGGCCGTGGACAATGGCCGCCCACAGAAATCCTCCACGGCCCGCCTGCACATTGAATGGATTAAGAAACCACCCCCTTCACCTATACCACTGACCTTCGACGAGCCATTTTATAACTTCACAGTCATGGAAAGTGATAGAGTAACCGAGATTGTGGGGGTGGTGTCTGTGCAACCAGCCAACACCCCTCTGTGGTTTGACATAGTTGGTAAGTTCAAGTCTTCCAGAACACTATCAGGCAATGTAATTAACTGTTGGAACAACTAGCTTTAAAAAAAAAAAAAAAAAAAAAAAAAAAAAAAAGAAAGAAAGAAAGAAAAGAAACTAATGAAAAAGCAAAAGAAAAGAAAAAACTAATTAGTGCTGATATTAAAAGATCCATAGTGCTGGAATGCAAAAGAGCCAGTAAAATGAATTCGACCTGTGCTTTCGTTCCAACTCTGTAGCTCAGCTGAACAGAAAGTGCTCTCTGGCTGGATTTTCCATAGTTTGTTATTTACTGCAATCTTAATGTCTTTCTGTGTGTCATTTAAATTCTATTGTCACACTTGGCTAATCTCATTTCTAAATGTATTGATGGTACTAGACTTGCTGTCCTTCATTTCTCTCTTTTTCTTCACCTTTTTTCTGCATTCTGTTCTTTTTTTTTCTGCTCCCGACTGCCCTGCTTCAAGGTGGCAAGCATGCTCGAGAGATGTTCTATATTCTACAGACAGCTTGTGGGCAGAACTGTTCAACAGAAGGTACCCTTAGTGCAAACACATTTGCTAAAATACAGCTATCCAATCTGCCTTTTATGGTTTTTTTTTTTGAAGCAAATTGAATTACATCTTTCATAACTGCCTGTGACAGGCTGAAGCGCAGCCCACAGACTTCATACATGCCTCTAACAGCGATTGCATTACTCGTATCCAATGACTCCTTTGTTTGAGGTTTGATGGGGTTTGGGTTTTGGGGGGTTAGTTTGGATATTTTTTCCTTTTCTTTTGAGGTATGTGGGCTCTTTGTTGTTTTGTTTTTATCTTTTTGTAGGTTGGTTTATTTAACTGGGTCTTTTCCAATCGAAAAATAAATTAAAATGTATTCCAGCCCCTCTGATTTACAGCAGTAGTGCCATTCATAGACCAAAAAGCCCCATCAGGAGAGTCCCCTGGCAGCTGTCCATAAAAGGATGGGCAGGAAATGGAACCTAGATATATAGCCAGTAAGCCTCCCGCGCAAGCTGAATAGAGAAAGCAGATGGAAGCATGCAGGATAGACCTTGGGAGCCAACCTTTAAATTCCTTGAAAGAAAGCAAGCAAGCATGCCAGGCTGCAAAAGGAAAGGGCAAACAGCACTGCAGCCCTCCACAAAACCGGCAGGGAGAGAGGCACTGGAGAGGAAATGAGTGCCCAGGACTGGGAAACAAAATAGGCTGTTGCTAAGAGGAGTGAGGAGAGTGTGTGCGGCACAGATCTGACACTGTGTTGGACTGAAGCTGACTTCCCACGCTTCTCTGTGGGAGGCAGAGATCCAGGAAAGAGCTGGTCTGGGGGAATCATTTCCTTCCACATGTCACTGCCTGGACAGAATGGGCAGGAATATGCCTCTCCTCCAGGATGGCTTGGTCTGGGGAAAGCATTTAGGATGTTCCACATCTGTTTTAATGAGGCACAGAAAAAGAATGCTCCATGGCCCCCAGTCGAACTTCAGCAGAGCGTCCTTTGAACTCCCAAAACAGAAAAGCTTGTTTTCTGCACATTTCATTTTATGAAACAACAGAACATCTTCGTTTTACTTAATTGGTATTAATCACAGCAGCCCTGTACGTGACCATCCTCATACCAAGCTTTTAATTCCTTCTTCAGTAGGACATATTTGAAATGTAACTGCTTCTGATCCATGAAAGATGCCACTACTTTATCTTCTCAGTAATCTTCAGCTCATTAAGACATTATCTGATGCAGTTCCTTCTTTTCTGGTGCAACAAAGTGTTGTACCTATCATCATCTAGCTGACTGTTGTTGGTACAGTATTGGTGATACCTTCACTACCACTTCCAGTCAGAGTCACAAAAAATGCATTTCAGTTTCAATATATATGTCTGGTACTGGGTCTCCAGGAGCATGTGCAATACTGATATCTTTTAAATAGTTGAAAGAAAAGTGTAGAAGAAACCAAACAGGCAATAGAATACCTAATGTGAGATGAGTTACCTTCTCTCATCTGTTGCTGATTTCTCTCTTTCCTCCTTCACTCAGGTTTGCCAGCACTTCTATTACCTAAGGATGCTCTTTCTATCCTTCCCATGTATGCATGATCCTGACCCACTGTTCATTCCACCTACCAATCATGCAAATTATGATGCCATTGCTTGTACTCAACTTTAGAAATCATACAAGATGCTTTCTCTGATGCTTAGTCTGATCAAGCACCTGGTTATCCAGATCAGGTTTGCAGTTCTTCAGCATTCCTGTATGCACTCATGTGTAGGGAAGCATGCCTAGTAGGACTGCACATAAACTTACTTTCAAGTTTTTCATACCAGATAACTAGTGCTGTATTTCATTTGCATTTATCCCATCCCCAGTCTTAACTCTTGACATCAAGGTTCCTGTCTCCTCATTCCTTCCTTCTGCCAATGCTTTTGTTGCTATGTGCCCTGTTGTTTCCATTATACACCTATAGTGACTGGTGGAGATGCCCCAGACAGCCAATATGTTAACCTATTGATGGTTTTGAGACTTATCCAGACTTAATGTGACTTTTTTACTATATTCCCAGCCATAGCAACCTCATCGTCTTTTGGCAAAACGGGACCATCACTGGCCTAAGATGGGTAATTTATAGAAAAGAACCATCCTGGAAGGAGTCCCTTTGGGCTGTCCAACTATAAATGCAGCAACAATTATCCAGAACATGACATTCTTTTTCATGTTTATGTTTTATTAAATGATGTACATTTCCTATAGTATCCCGTCCATTTCAGAGCACTGAGTAGTTGTTTAGATGAAGATTTTCTGAGTTGATTCTCTAGTCAGATGCCTCCATCACCTAGATTTCACTGTAAATCTGGTAACATCTAGCCAAACCTTCTTTTACAAATTGAACTTACTGGGCCAAATGCCCAAACAGAACATAAGTTTATTTCCATCCTCATATCCAGCCAACAACATCTTGAAACGCCAATCCTTAATTTCACCATAGAAATAAAATCCTTTCCCCAGGTGCTGGTTACTTTCAGTACTGGTATGGTCACCCCTCCACAAATCCTGTTTTTGAAAATCTTTCTAATCTGTCAGTTTTTTTTTTCCATCTGCTGACAACATCTTTCCCCTTCTCCGAACACCTATTGCTTTATCATATTCAGATGTTTTATTCTTGCTTGCAAGATTCCTTGCTTATTTATCTTTGGTCATGGAAATTCTCATCTTTCTTCCTCACTTTCTTCTCTTCCTCCTTATCAAAGTATTTTTTTTTTAACCAAACTAAGGTAGGGGACAGAGAGGGAACAATGCCCCTCAGTGCTTAAATTTTAACAGTGTGTCTGTCATAGATGAATGCTAAGAGTAGTCACAAAGCATATAATGCCAGCATAGATTGGAAATGAGGTCTCAGATTAAAGCTCAGGTCTTGCCCAGTTAAATAGTATTATGAATCTTCCAGGCAAAGTCAAGATTTATTTCCATTATAGACCTAGTATATTCAGACACCTTGATAGATGCTGAGATACAGAGTCTAAACCACCCTGATCTAGTGCTTACAGCTCAGCAATGTTCAATGAGTTCTCATTAAGTAAGCAGAAATAGTGTTTCAGCATGCTTTTTCCCCTGAGAGCATAGTTTCCTCATTCTCACAGTTCCAAACTTACCTGATTCTAATTCAACTGAATTTCTTTTCCTCCTACCATGATATGAATTCCCAAAACCGGTGAGCAAGATTTTGTTCCCAAGCCTAGACCCTTGCACCAACACACTTACTTATGCCTCCAAAGAGACCACTGCTTACAATGTTACATAGCTAGACTCACTTCAGCTTCCAGAAACAGAAGCCCTACTTATAACTGAGTTAAGAAGGCTGTAATTAAAAGGAAACATAATAAAGTTCAGCTGTTCCAAGTTTAAACAGCCCAACGCACAGCATGTTCCTTCTCTGTGTTAAAAGGGAAAGAAAATGAAGGGAACAAAAATAACCCATAATCCTTTGTGGTTTTTATCACATAGCTTCACACTTCTCAGGAGACTGTGGTTTTGACTCCACAGCTCCTTGATTTACATACTCTCCAGTGTGCACACAATCTGGTTCAGAGTTCAGTCCACAAATCTTTATGCTGATGGTAAATATTTGAATTATAAAGGCCACCATTATTACATACTTCACACAATTCCTTCTTACCTACATACTTGCCTACAGTTTGATGGGGGATGCTACCACCCATTTCTTTAGCTTCACACCTAAATGGGATTAGAAGAATAATTTTCCTTATAGATAGCAAACACCTACAATATCTTCATTTGCCTCATCCAATGTATTGAGGGAAGAAAGGCTGTTCTGTGAAAATAGTTTTTCTGATGGTGAGTGCTAGCACAAAATTGCAGCCTTCACTGAAAAAATACATACATACATACATACATACGTACATTGACATACATAGCTGTATACATTTTGGAACTGGGAATTGAGCCTAGGGACACTCTATCACTGAGCTAAATCCCCAGCCCTTTTTATGTATTTATTTATTTATTTTGAGACAGTTTCTTTTTAAGTTGCTGAGGTTGGCCTTCAACTTGCAATTCTCCTGCCTCAGCCTCCAGAGTTGGGATTACATATGTGTGCCACAATGCCCAGCTCTCACCAAAGTATCTTTCTATGTTGCAGATACATAAAGGCCACATTGGTTCCTCAGTTCATGATAAGGTTCCCACAGATTCTGACTTCTTGGCTGCTACTGCTCATAAACTTATGACCTGTCTTTCTTGAATCTCTGCTGTGAAGCCATGGTTTATTTAGAATTGGGTCAAGAAGGCAAGTTGAACTCTGGTAGCACTAGCAGTGACCTTTTCTCTGACTAGTGCTTTGGCATCTCTGCATATTCCTTAACCCGATGGCCATATTTCATCACAAAACTCTTACCTACCTCTCCTGAAAGAAACCACGTTTATTTCTAAAATAAACGTTTCACCATCAGAGTGAATTTTATCAAATTCAGTTGACTTATACACTCCATTTCCCCTGCCTGGCCATCTTTCCCATCCCAAATAGCCTCTCTTTTCTCCATAGCAACAATCTCATCCAAAGAAGTACATCTGAAGAAACTTTAGGAAAATAATAAAAAATCTAAAAGTACTTCTTATATTAATTGTAAGAAATTAACTTTTAAACTAGATTCTAGAAGGAATTTTCATTCTACTGCCATTTCCTGAACTCCAAGTGGTGTCTCCTGCCTTTCATGTAAATATCCTTTTCAGCCCAGTATTTTGCTTGCTTCATTCCAAGGCAGAAAATTATTCATGATCACACTGTAACTGGTATGTAATATTTTTCCTAAAGTTCAGTGTACATGCTGAACTTGAATGAACAGCTTGTGCATGACTCCCTTAATTCATTAAGATTCAGCTGCTCAGTGTTTTGGAAGTGTCTCACATAACACTTCCCTCTTGGAGACTACTAGATTTGGTTCATACTTTTACAATTACACTTGCAGAAGAATGGAGTCCTATTCTAGAAGAGGGACCTAGAAGCGTCTCCACAGGAGAAGCTGTGAGATTCTCCATAAGGAGATACAGTGGTGCTTCGTACCCATCTTTACAGTAAAGCTAGACTCAATCTTGGTCCAGTGCCCTGCTACACAGCACATTCAAGCAGTAGCTGCTGGCTTAAAATATTTTCATTCATGTCCTATTTTTAAAGCCTTTTCTAGGACATCCCTACTTGCTATGTTTAACTTTTGTATCCAACAGAAATCCAATGTGCCTCTTCTGCTCTTTGTTTACTCTATTACACCTGTCTTGACCAAAAATGGTCAAAGAGAAATGTCCCTAATGTGAATTATCTGTTATGTGGGCTGTTCACAACCTCGCTTTTAACCATCTCTGCCGCACGCCCCTGCCTCAATGCTCAGGCTGTGACGTTCCTAATTTCCCACTCTGTTGAAACTCAGACCAGCTGGGCAGCGTCCTCCTGTCCCCACCTTTTATTTAGCCTCACGCTGTTGCACTGAACACACTTTGGCTTTGCATGTTCTGTTACTGGCTCTGAGGAAGCACACATTGTTTAAATGGAATGCTGCTAGTGAAAATGGACTCCTCGCATTTGATATTCTCACCCTGGGTGATTTGGACGTGGTTTCCGACAAAAATGGAATCACCTTTCAGGCTAAAAGGGAGCCTGAAAAATGAGACCTGGGGGAGAGACATGGAGTCATTTACGAAATGGGATGCTTAAGTGTAGGTTATTAAATTGCGTGAGGGTTGATGGTGAACTGCTGGTGGACATTCTATGTCCCTTGTCAGAAATTCATTTGAAAACTCAAGGAGGATTTTGGTTTACATGAAATCTTGTCTTAACTAGAAGCAAATGTCCTGGAAATGAGTATCAGAGATTTCTGGTCATATTGGTAAACTGAAAAGTATTCAGTAACATCTCTCTTAATCACTGTATACCCTGCTTTTCTAATAATCTACCTCTCATACCTTTAAGAGGTTTCTAGTCTGGAGTTTTGAAAGAGTAAAGGTGAATGAAGGACATATACACAACATGAACACAGAGGAAGAGACAGAACTGTAAAAAATTATGTCATAAAATGATGCCAAAAAATGTTATTTAATACTCAAAATGACTCAGAAAAGGTACACAATCTATGTGCCACGTGTAAAATATGTCAATTTTACATCACTAAGCACATGGGCTGATATTTATATTTGTATAGGACCCAGAGAAAAACATGAGGAAGAGCACACAAAATTTCCCCCATTTAACCAATGATTGAAACTGAAAGTCTCAACTTGCATATTCTCTGAATATTATTTTCATTTTGGAGCAAACTGATGTTTGATGACTTGCATTTCTGTTTTGCTTCGACCTACAAATTTTTACTTTCTAAAATAATCAACATTGAAGGATGCCCCCACTCCACCCCAATTCAGAGTTCTCAGATTTAAGCAAGTAAGCAGGTTGGAGAAAAAAATATCCTAAAGGTGATTTAAATGTCATTTAACATCCACCAGAAATAACTGGAGAAGTGGCATCCCTGTCTTTCTTACATGTTATAGGGAGTGATGCCTTATCTTTTCTTTGAAAGTTTCCATGGTAAAGTTTTTTCAGAATGTACCACCTGATAGCAAGTAATTTTTCTTTATTTATTCATTAAGATAGTTACATCAACTACTTGAGTCGGCTCCATTTTATTTCATGTGCTTATTGACATGATGCATCCTCTTTGAATGAGAAGTGGTGACCTAAGGCTGGCTTCCTTTTCAGTCTTGACTGCACCCCTCTCTCCTTATCCTATCCTTCAAATGATTTTATTTTTTAGTAACATTTAGTGCTTCTCAGCAAATCAATTAAATATATTAATTGGAAGATAAGTCTCTTTTTAGATGAAAACTTTGAAAAAGTATGTCATCTCTGAGCAATTTTCTGGTATCCCTATATCTCCATAACTTTAATTAAATGTCAAGGGCAATTATAGTCTCTCTAGCAATTAAATAATCTTAAGTCTATATGACAGCTGCAAGCAATAGGCATTTGCAATGTGTATGACCATGTTTTTATAAAAAAAGTAAACCATATTATTTATTCTGAGACACTGTATATCAGATTCTAGTAATTCAGGTAAAATCTTCATGTCCCTTAACCCAACTACCCATACATAATTATAATATCATAGAAATGCATTGTTCATTGTTCAGCAAAATGAAATACAGAGAATATATAATATAAGAAAAGCTAAGGTTGTTTTTCTAAAATATGGAATTCAATAAATATAGTGCCCTATGTGTAGTAGTTAAATAAAGCTGTTCAAAAACAAAATTAACTGACACGTGACATTTCACACTAAAACAGAGCAATATACTGATGTTTAATTGAAATTATCGCATAATTTTTACCATATATTCTCTCCCCCTTAAAAAATTTCTTCATTCTGGGAAGATCAGAAACCATGCTTTGGTTCACAGAGATGGAAACAACACCAGTAATTTCAACAATATCAATATTGTCTTCTGTATACTGATCTCAGGCTATGACTTCTACTTAGCCCAAGAGGGAAAAAATAGTTTCCTAAACTTTCATATAAATTAATTTCTAAATTGTTGTTGTGTAACCTGATGTTTGCCTTTACTTCTTTCCCAATTTCATTTTGTGACCCTCTAATAAACTTTCTACATTTTTAGGGGAAAATTTATTCACACTTTTGAAAAGACAAAAAAAAATTCTATAATTCCAACTTGCAGATAAAGAATTTTTCATATTAAATTCAATTTTTTTGCTTTCCCTTTTTTCCAGTTTTCATAATTTTGTTTCTGACATTTAATTGAGGGAATTTGAACTCGACCAGCCAAATGTTTACCATCAATACCAGAATAGATTTTAAAATATTTGCTCTTTTTTTATTAATCATAATTGGACTATTCATTTACTTATAATTTAGTCTGTTTTGGAAAAAGCAAAATCATCTTCAAATTCTTAGCATATAAGCCATAAGTGGTTAAGGGACGTTAACTTTCTAAATATTTTATGGAGTCAGTTTATGCTTCACTACTCTAACATTACTGCTGAGGTTTTTCTTTGCAATACATTCTTTTTTTGGACACATTTGTTATGTATCATAGAGGCTGTATTTTGAAATATAAATTAAGTTAGAAATAAAGAGCTCCCTTTTACAATGTACAAAACTGAGCTACACGTACATGTATGCCTGTCAGAAAGTATTTCTGTGTAAGAGGTCCCTTTAAAGTTATATGCTTTAATACATGTAATAACTTCTCAGATGTGCTAATTTCATACTGTTTCTGTGAAATCATCAGGAGGGAATTTTGACAGCTCTTTTGATGCAGAGAAGGGTGTTGGGACAATTGTCATCGCAAAACCTTTGGATGCAGAACAGAGGTCCATCTATAACATGAGTGTGGAAGTCACTGATGGGACAAATGTTGCTGTCACTCAGGTAAGATTAAGTTACTGAATAGCAGGAATGCAGAAAGACCTACCAAAGTAAAAAATGAAAGCAATGAAAAACATGTCTGGGAAGTAGTAAATTATGTCCACATATTTCTAGTGTTCAAAAAATCATTTTCTCAAGAACAAACTAAAAAAGGAGTTCTATGAATGACATCATATCACTTAACTGCCTCTTTTAAGAAACTATAATTGTTCATGTATGAAAGAATGAGATGCATTTGTTTCATTATCTTTTACTGAAGGGTCTATCTCTTTGACAACAAATCAATTTTCCTTGAATTTGCAAAGAGTCTGCCCTAACACTCCATGAGATTTTTCACCTCCTCATTTTTAGTCACAAAGTTAAAGCTAGAAAAGACCTAAGAGTCCAAATTCATCTTACAGAGATGGACATTGTTATGGTTTGGATATGGTATTCCCCAAAAGTTCATACGTGAGACAATGTAAGACTGTTCAGAAATGAAATGATTAGATTATGAGAGTTGGAACCTAATAGGTGGATTAGTCTACTTGAATGGATTAACTGGGTGGTAACTGTAGGCAGGTAGGGTGTGGCTGGAAGAAATAGGTCACTGGGTGTATGCCTTTGGTTTTATACTTTGTCCCTAGTGAGCAGAGTACTCTCTCTGCTTCTTGGTTGCCATGTCTTGAGCTGCTTTCCTCTGCCATGCTCTTCCACCATGATGTTTTGCCTTACTCAGACCCAAAGCTATGGAGTCAACCAACCATGAACTGAACCTCTGAAACCCTGAGGCAAAATAAACTTCCTCCTCTGAGTTGTTCTTGTCAGGACACAGTGATGTAGAACTAACTAAAACATACATCATCTGTGCAAGGTCATACAGTCTTAATAAAGAACAAGGTAAGACTTTGAAAGCACACATTGTTCAAGTCCTATTTTGTTGATTTTATTTCAGACTAACATACAGTTAGCCTTTTCTCCAGATGGGTTCAAAGGAGTTAGAGAATTAGAATGAACTCAGAGTCCACTATGGTGGGACCTAGGAATCTAGGTATCCCCATTTCCACCTTCTAACTTTCATGCCAGTATTCTTTATCCTGGATACACAGTATGGTCCTCTTGTTGTAGGTGTGAGGTAAAAGCATTGATGTCTGGGAATGATTCTCAGAGATCCTATTGATTCTAGCATGCAGTCAGGGTTAGGGACTACCTCTTATTCTCTGCTTCTTGAGTTCATGTTAAAGGGTATAGAAAGTAGAAGTGAAAAATCTCCAGGCTTCTCACATGGGTTAGTACCTCTTCCTAAGTAAGACTAACACAATGCTAGACATCAACTTCAGACAATTTGCTGTACATGTGTTTTGTTTTATTTTTAGCACCAGAGATCTAGCATACTTACGGTAGAGATCTGGAACATATGCCTATGCTGTAATCCCTTGTCTTTGTCTCTGCTTCTCCTTGCTATTCCCATGGTCCAAAAGGCATCATTTATTGATCAAGGCTTTTACCCCTGCTAAGACCAGCTGTATCCTCAGAATCTTTCTCAACACAATGCTTCAGGTATTGAGGTTAAAATTTTTGTTAACCTGGAAGCAAGTGTTGATTTATTTTAAATGTTATATAACTTTTATATAAGTATGCACTTTTAAAAGGGGGAGAGAATTTCATGTGCTTGTCTAGCCAACTGCATTGCAATTGGAAGCTGTTTTGAAAATATTATGAGACTCTTTCCTTTAAGTCTGTTTGTAATTATAGAATCGTAGAAGTTGAAGAAAGCAGCAGGGTTCATTTTAGAACAATTTCTGTACTTTAGATTTGAATATATCCCAGAACATGGGAGTGACTTGCACTAATGCGACAGCCTGGATTACTTCCTGTTACCTGGGATGACCACGTGATCCTGTTTGCCTTAAAGAATCCCATCTACACCTGTTGCACTGGCATAATTTTCAATATACCCCATTCACTCTCAAGATTGCCCCAGTTGGAACAATAAATTATATTGTCTTCCTCCAACCATGCTGCTTCAGGGTATTTTCAAGACTTAATCTAGACCCATGCAAATGGCCCCCTACCTGAGGTCTCACAGAAAACACAGTTTCAAAGCCTGCCCTGAAGACTAATATAGAACAAACCACCTGCAGAATTACTACATCTTCAGTGCTAATTCACTTCGTAAATTTAAATTGGATTTTTTAAATTAGCCATGTCTCAGCATATACAACCTCAACTTTTTATTACCACTTAAAAATCTAAGACATATTTGGGTAAAACACAAATCAAGCATGAAATCATATTCATTTTCAGACTTTTCTCTGTTGTTTTATACCAGTTGAAATAAATGATATTCAGTGTGCCCAGAATGTTATAGATATTCATTAAATATTTTTAGTATAAGTGAATGAGTAGAAGACATTACACATCATCAGGATCTGTAGGAAAATAGACTGGATCTCAGAAGCACACAACTTATTCATGTTAACAAAAAAAGAAAAAGAAAGAAAGAAAGAAAAAAAAAGAAAAAAGAAAAAAATCAACAAAACTTTTATTTTAGAATTCCATTAGGACCAGATGAGAAATCATTTAACAGCAGTTGTTCCACAAGTATTTCTTAAGTTCAAACCCTGTGCTAACAGCTGCACTAGGTGCCTGAGATGGCAATGATACAGAGTTGTGGTTTTAATTTTTTAAATGTACTTTAAAATTTTAATTTAACCAACTTATTTATTTATTTTGAGATTGGGGGGGTCTCACTTTGTTGTCTAGGCTGGTCTTGAACTCCTGGGCTCAGGTGATCCTCCCACCTCAGTCTCCCAAGTAGCTGGGACTAGAAGCAGCTAGTGATGTAGAGTTTTAAATTCTGAAGACTCACATTCATTAAAAAAATTAACATAAGCAGATGTTATAAGACTTTGAAAGCACACATTGTTCAAGTCTTGTTTTGTTGATTTTATTTCAGACTAATATACAGTTAGCCTTTTCTCCAGATTGATTCAAAGGAGTTAGAGAATTAGAATGAACTCAGAGTCCCCATTGGTAGGGCCCAGCTAAGGAGGTTAATAAAGTATATCAAGAGATTTTCTTGTCAAAAGTATCCCACTCTGTTTCTAGAACCATTACCTTCTTAGGGACTAAGAATTAACAGTTTCTAAAATACAAACATTTGTGTCATCATTATGTTATTGTTATCAGAAAACCACCACTACTCTCTGCAGCTGTGTTGAACCTGACCACCTCACTAGCCTCTGCCAATCCAGGCCTCTCTCATATTGACCAAGCTTCCCTGGCAGTGGTGACAGGCAATACCCTTGATGTCAAGGACATTTTAACAAAGGCATTCTAGATTTCTTCTAGAAACCAGTAACACATGCTCCAGTGAATGACTCTTGGGCAACTTAATGATTCCACCATCAAGCTGAGAACCTTCTCCACTTAACTAAATAAATGTCCTGTAGCCCAAACCACCTGTTCAATAATTCTTTGAAATTTAGAATTCTCCCTTTTCTTTTGGGATGGTAAACTATGATATGATCCAGGCTGCACATCAGCCATAAACAACATGCTGAATTTTACTTCACAAATGTCCAGTAATCAGAGTCTGAGGAATTTGGTGTCTACTTGAGAACCTTTCCTTCATCTTCAGTTTTTTCCATTCTTCTAACTCTCCTAGGATTCTTGTGCCTCAGAGCTACAATATCTGATGACAAATAAACAACCCTTTCCTCACCAAGATTGCCTAGTGTGAGTACAGAATGTAAAAAATGTGGGTTTCAAGGTACAAAGATTCAGATGAACTAAATTCAAAAACAAAGTTTCCCAGCATTTACAGAAACCTCCTGGTGAGATGGTCAAAGTCTTATGCATAAAATGGGTTTTAAAAGCATTTTGTGAGGGATATTGTTATGATACTTTTATAATATAATATAGAACAAAAGTGGACCCTATGTTGATGTCTTAGAAGCCTAGAAATGAGTGGGGATATCTGGCTTAGAAGAGGTGAAAGGGTTGATCCCTGTCTGTACTGTCTGCTTGGAGATGAGATGAGGAATCACAGGAGCACTGGCTGTTCTCAGCAGGTGAGGAGTGGGCAACCAGGTGGAACCATTGCCCACAAAGAGCAGAGACGATGAAATGCCAGAGGAGGTGAGATTACCATCCTGCCAAACACAATGGAGCACTACAAAATGATTTTTAAGGGGAATTCTATCCTAGTTCCCAGATGGTGCTCTTTATATTTCATTTACCTGGAAAGAAACCAGGATTCCTTGTAGAAATAGCTAATTCCAGGTTTAGAGCTGGAGTCTGGGACAGACTGCTTTTCATGCCAGAAAAGTCTAGTGGAGTCTTGTTAAAGGTGACAAAAGGCAACTTGAACTGGTTTCCACTAGTCAAAGATGGGAACTGATTTAACTCTCAAAATTACTTCATGAGGCAGCTAGAATTTGTTGCAAGGAGAATGGCTCTCCCCTCTCCAGAGATGTCCAAATCATAATATTTGGGATTTTGATGCTATATTTCATGGCAAGAGGGACTTTGGAGGTAAAATAAAGGGTGCAGATCTTAAGATAGGGAGAAGATCCTGGAGTACACAAGTAGGCCCAACCAAATCACAGGATACCTTAAGTAGAAAAGAGATGGTAAAGAGGAAGTCAAAGATTTTAAGTTCGGAAAGGATTTGAGATATCATTACTAGCTCAAACATGGAGGAGTCACAGACAAGGTGTACAGGTGGCCTTACAGAGTTGAAAGAGACTCTCAGCTGACAGTAAGCAAGGAAAGAGGGACCCCAGTCCTAGAATCACAGCTGTATTTGAACAATAACCTGAGTGAACTTGCAGTAGATTAATTTCCAAGAGCTTCTAGCAAGGAGCACATCTGTGCCAACCCTTGATTTGGGCCTGCAGAAATGAGATGATAATAATGCATGTCATTTTAAACTTCTAATTTTGTGGTGACATTTTATGTGGAAATAGGAATCTAGTCCACTCTTGTCATCCTCATTTTACAATTAAGGAAATAAAGACAAATTAAGGTTAAATAACTTGAGTAGATCATGGGTTCAGACCCAGGCAGCTGGGTTCCCAAACCTGCTCTCTCAACCACTATACCATGCTGCCTCTCAAAGGCAAGATTAAATCTCTGATATCTGTTCCAAAGAAGGAGTATGAAAGGAATTTTTTAAAAATGGCTTCCATGGGGAACATGATGCCACCTGTAGTCATGAGGGTATCTCATTGCCAGCCAGGCATCCTGGGAAGAGAGCATAATACCACTTCCTCATAACCCTCACTTCAACCCACTGAGCTTATGGGCCCCAGAGACACATTTTACCATGGATGATACTGCCAAACCAATGAGTGTTTTAGTCAACTTCTCCGCTATTGTGACTGAAAGATCTGAGCAGAACAATTTTAGAGGAGGAAAAGTTTATTTGGGAGCTTATAGTTTCAGAGATCTCAACCCAACAGCAGCCTCCATTCCTAGGGGCTTAAGGTGAGGCAGGGCATCATGGCAGAAGAGTGTGGCAGAGGAAAGCAATTCATGTGGTGATCGGGAAGCAGAAAGAGACTCCACTGGTCAGATACAGATATCCAAAGCCACGCCCAATCTAATTCCCACCTTCTCCTACCACACCCTACCACTTCAGTTACCACTCAGTTCATCCCTATCAAGGGATTAATTCACTGATTGGGTTAAGACTCTCACAACCCAATCATTTCCCCTCTGAACCTTCTTGTATTGTCTCACATGTGAGCTTTTGGGGGACACCCCACATCCAAACCATAACATTGACCCATCACATCTTTGTATCAAATTTAAATGAATCTACAATATGCACTTCCAAAGGGTCAGTGAATAAAAAATCAGAAATATGTAATGACTGATGTTTGTATAAAAAGACTTAAATTACAAGACTTATTTCCCCGAAGCCCTGGGGTAGTTAAGTCAGGTTTTATCATTACACTCAGCTTACAATGATAAACTGTGAGGCTCAAACTGTTTAGGTGGCCTACACAGGTGTGCACAGTACAAACCCTCTTCTTTCTTGAAATCTCATACTATTCTAGGTACATCTCTCTATAAATACATTCCCTACATATCTATATATACATGCAAAGTATACAATTTGATTCATCTGGAAAACCATCTGGTTTTAAGGAAGGAATATTGACTCAGGGTCAGGTGGCCCAAATTCAAGTTAGCACTTGCCCAATCTCCGTGTTGCCACAGGAGGTAGCTTATTCTCTAAGGCTCATTTTTTCTTCCTCATGGGGATGAGACCTTACATGCTTCATGGGCTGTAGTAAGATTCAAAAAAGGTATTATGAAAAGGTTCTTGGAATCTATGATGTGCTGAACGCATACAGACTTTATTAATACAATCTGGTTTTCAACTTAAAATTGGAATAACATACCTGATAGCTATAAATTATGTGTGTGACTTTTATTGTTATTCATCAAAGACAGTAGAGATAGTCATGGCCAAATAATAATCTCAAAGTTACATTGAATTGATTCAGGAACTTAGAATGTGTGATTTTGTGATTTTAATATGCTTTTCTTATTCAAGTCATGCTTTGGATTTGTAAAGATAGAAAAACCAGCTTGTGTTTTTATGCGCTACAGCCAAACCTAATGTGAAAAATCTCTTTCCAATAATCTCTAAAATTCTTGAACCCACACAGGTACTAAAATGAGCTTGGCCATAGCTGTTCTGACAAAGGACCAGCATTCCTTGGGGCTGGGAGGGCTGTAACCTGCATTCCTAAGGTTGTCCTTGACCACCACCCTTTGAGGCTTCCATTACTTCTGTTTGAGTTCCATAGAAAGCAGATTTTACCTTGAAGATTTCAACTTCGTCTTATCTCTTCCTTCCACTCCACACCTGCTTATAAAGAAGGGAAAAGCAAATCATTTTTGCTAATGCTGTTCCATGAGTCCTAGATCAAGAGATTCCCTGAGGATGTCTCTCTCATGGAGGGCTACCTTTCATCCACTTAAGTGTCATCTGCCACTTAGCAGGTGAAAAAAGCAGTGGCCCAAACCGTCCTCATGTGTCTAGATTAAGGAAATGCTGAAACAACTGTCCGGCATATAGATGAAGTGAGGCAGCAAGCTGACTCTTAAAATATGAGGTGCTCTATTAAATAAAAGAGATAAAATTCCAGTATATGTAATAGTTGTATGCCTGAAAACTTAGGAGAAAATCAATCTTTGAAAATGGATTCCAATTTTGTAGGCAGCAGGGAACTTTCTACTTAAAATAATCTCATGATTAATGCTCCTGAAATAAGAATGACCATGTCAGTTATCTATTTTATAAACTAGGATTTCTCTGTAGCAAAGAATATAATATCTGAACACATATTTGTTTACACATATGTTACACACATTTATTCTTGACGTGTGTGTCACTTAGATGCACATGGAGATGGTATGATGGAATGAATACAGACTTGGCTCCATAGGACTGAGTTTGAGTCTGGCCTTACTCTGGTGACTTAGGGTACAACCCTTAACATTATCCCCACTGATTAGCTAGGGACATTAAATTTGAAGGTATGAATATGATACAGTTTATACACCATTAATACAAGTACTAACTGACCTGGTTTTTCTACTTATGCATTCAAACACAAAACTTGTGAGCTTAGGGAGAACACAAGGGGAATCACCTTGAAATCACAACTGTAGGATGTTTTGAATATGTTTTTGAAATACCAGCAGAAGCAGAACAGAATTTCAGTAATTTAGTACTTAATTGGCTCTAATAAAAGACAGAGCTCTTACTCCACAACTTGCCCCCGTGGACACTTCATACCATGAGCCTTTGTAAAGCGGGACTTGGCATCTACCCAGACTTAGCTTAGAGGAGCCTGCAAAACCCAAAGTGTTTGTGGTGGGCAGCATTGAAACCAGCTCTGAAGAGACTTCCTATATTCGGGTTTCCTCCTGCTTTGATTCCATTGTACTTCTTTAGGCATTTCAATTACCATTTTGAACACAACATCTTTGAGAGTTACTTTGCTTTGTTTGTTAGTTCAGGAGCTCACAAATGGCCCCAACTGTGGGAAATAAAAAGCAAATGAGGAGAAGGAAGTCTTTTACAGAGAAACACTTGTTCTGACTGTAGATTAGGCTCAGGACAAAGCAAGCAGAAAGAGGCAAGCTTTTCAAGAGCACATCAACTTTGAAACTTCATGAAGGTCAGGGCAGGCTTGCTGGCCAGAAAGGCTTTTTCATCAGTTAATATAACTGCCTCTGTGAACACAAATATTTTAGCATCTTGACTAAGTTAACTTTTTCAAGGAAAGAGTTGGCATTCAAAGAAATCTGGTATGGTTTTGCACATACATTGAACATGAAAAACAACACCCAAAACCCTGTTGGCACACTTCTCAACCCTTTTTCTAGCACAAACTTCAGGGTAAAGTTTATCCCATGTCTGTGTCACACCCAAAGGCAAGTCATCCTGACCCAGCAATGATAGCACTGCCCCTTTTCTCTCACTCAGAAAGGATATCTGCACCAAAATTAGTGACCATGTAGCCAATTTTAAGGATAGCCATGCTTGGGCTACATTTACTTTTAAAAATAAATACCTTTCTGAAATGTAGCCAAATGCTAGCGTATTATTTAATAGAGAATCATTAAGAGAAGAGCATCAGTATGCCCACTACTACTTAACATTATGCTGTTAAGTATTAGACAATGCAATTAGACAAGTTAAAATATGCTGTGTCATAGGAATCATCAAGGAATAGATTAGTCTACCTCCAGTTGTGATATGATTGTATAGCTGAAAATATCAAAAGAATGAATGAAAAAACAATTGCAAATGAAAAGAATTTCAGTAAAAGAACAGATTATAAATTTTACATTGGTTAAATAGTCTACATATACAGTCAGAAAAATGAAACAGGTGAAAAGACACATTGATGTTTTAGTAATCTTTTTCACTTCTGTGACCAAGAAGAGCAAAATCTAACAAGAACAATCAGAGGAGGAAAAGTTTATTTTGGCATTCATAGATTCAGAGGTCTAAGTTCCTAGATGGTCAACTCCTTTGTTCTGGCCTGGAGGAAAGGCACAACATCATAGTGGAAAAATGAAACAGAGGAAAGTAGCTGGGGATGTTGCACCAGGAAGCAGAGATACAATATCTCTCATCATAGATACAATATATACTCCCAAAGCATGCCCCCGATATGAATTTCATCCGTATGCCTGCAGTCACCACCCAGTTAATCCCTATCAGAGGATCAATGTGCTGATTAGGTTAAGGCTCTCGTAATACAATCATTTCACCTCTAAGCTTTCTTTACAGTCTCACACATGAGCTCTCATATCTAAACCATAGCAATTGGAAAAGTGATCCCTCTTAGGGTGGCACATCCTTTAAAAAGTACTCAAAATATATTGGAAGCAAACTAAAATATCCCAGAAAAACAAAATAGTAAATTTAAACAAATGAGAAAACAAACTGTGTTCTTGGAGAGGAGGACTACAATATAAAGAAATTGGTTCTCCCAGAATCAACCTGTACTTTTAGCATAATTCCCATTAAAATATCATGAAGTTTCCTTCCTGTGCTACATAACTTGATTGTAAAGTTTGTAAGGAAGAAAAATAAGCAACAATAGCCAAAAAACTAAGGAAATAAAAATAAAAGAGAGCCTATTCCAAAAAATATCATAAAGCTTCTACAATTAAGACATTTTGATATTGGTACATGAAAAGACAGATGAACCAATGGAACAGAATGGAAAATCCAGAAATATAGTAATTATATATGTAAATTAAATATAGAATAAAAGTGGCTTCTCAAATCAATGGAATGTAATAGTCCTCCGGGCAATAGCACTGAGATAAATGCACAACCATGTGGGAAAAAAATAAAACTGGATCCATTTCTCACATAATATGCTAAGAAAACTTTTGAATGAATTAGAAATAAAAATGAAAGAAAAGGAAATATACAAATGCTATTTTTTAAGATGGGTTTGTTCATCCATAACCAAAGTACATAGAATATTTTAAACTGTGGCATAACACCCAGAAACACAGCTGAGCACTACAGAACATGCTTGTAACCCCAGCTACTTGGGAGGCTGAGGTAGCAGCATTGCAAATCTAAAAGAACCTAGGCAAATTAGTGGGACCCTACCTCAAAATTAAAAAATGAAAAAGAGTTATAATGTAGCTCAGTGATAGAACACCCCTGTGTTCAATCCCCAATACCAATGAATGAATGAACAAATAAGCAAATAATGTCCATAAAAAATAAGGGAAAAGATTGATGTTTTTCAACTTTCACCTAAAAAAATCACTGTGAGCAATGTAAAATACATGGCAAAATTGAAAATAATTTGCAATGTTTAGCTTCCAAGTTCCCAAAAATAAAGGAGGAAAAGACCAGCTAAGCCATAAAAGAATGAGCTGATAAAAATAGTTTAACAGAAAAAGAAATGCAAATGACTCTTAAATATATAAAAAGATGCTCAACCTTGCTCATAAGAAAAAAATGCAAATTAAAACTATGCTGAGATGTCACTTCTCATCTATCAGATCGACAAAAATCAGAGTCTGCCCACATACTGTTGGCAAGACCATGAAGCCATTCTTATATATTGTTATGGCAATGCAAAATGATAAGTCTGTGGAAAGGGGAAATACAGAAATATCTAACAAAACTATAAAAGCACTAATCCTCTCATCAAGCAATTCCAACTCTAGTACCCAAATATATACTAGCAAAAATATGGAAAGACATGGGCACAAGGCTCTTTTGCATACTCTAAGAGGAAAAATTGGAAAGATCTTAAATGAATGCTAGTAAAAGACTAATTGAATTAAAAATGATGCATCTGCCCATTGGAAGAGTATCTCTATGCTGGTGTGTCATCATTATCTGCAGGATTCTCAGCAACATTACTGCTGACATTTTGGGTTAGATGATTCTTTGGTAGCGGGGCTTGTCCTATGCACTGTAGTATGTTTGGCAAAATCCCTAGCCTACACCTATTAGATGTTGGCAATGTAACTCCTTCCAGTTTTGACAATGAAAAGTGTCTCCTGACACTCCCAAGTGACATTTTTGCTACATATCCCTAGTGAGAAAGAATCATCCCCAATTGAGGACCAATGCTAATTTTATGTTAATTGTAAATGTAATGTTACTGCAATGTTAAATGAAAAATCATGATAGGGAAAAGTACATACAATATGATTACATTAACAAAATAGTTGAACAAACCCTAAAGGTTTTTTTTATTTTTAATTACCCATAGGAGAATAAGGGAATAGGATGAAAGAGAAAGGTATAAAAATCAAATTCTTTGAATGCAATTTTTGTGAAGTTGACTTTGATACCTTTTTATATATAGTATAAAACAATTAAATGTTAAAAAGGCAAGTCTAACTTTTGAAAGTAAATGGGAGCAAATGTTGTTAAATATATATCTGGTTGGTGGCATGTCTTCCCAAGAAGAATTATTCTAAATGACTTTAATCATACTAATTTGACTTCATATTCCTAAGAACAAAAGGAACTGAAAAATAATATTAAATTGTTTATAATGACCATAATTGCAATTCATTATAATAACAATGGTGGTCTTGTTATTCGGAGACTTTTGTGCATGCATTCCAGATAAAGCAATGGCTAATTATGATGAATGCATTGAATATGAAAAATGTCAGCATGTCAAAGAAAGGAGAAAAAATATAAAAACAATGGCTTTAAGTAAAACTTGATGTTCTATAGTAGAATAAACTCATGAAATATTTGTTTTTTTAAAAAAAATCCTTTCCTGTGTCTAATGAACAAAACCCAAACGCGTAGCAAATCCAGTAGCAATGAGCATTCTTAGCACTAGATTATGATCTGTCAATATCATTTCTAACTAAAAGTAAATCAACTCTTTTTGAAGAAATGGGCAATTCAGGGTTGGGGCAGAAAATGTACAACATATCTTAGGAAAAAAAATTACCAGTGGCAATTATCAGAAAGCAAAGAAGTACTAGGGCTATGTCAAAAAATCTCTAGAGCCAACCTGAAGAAATTCCCACTGGCAAAGCAAGGATTATCCATGCAACAGTGAATACAATACTGCAGTGGACAGAAACAATCAGATGTGATTAAAGTCATGAGTTTATATAATGCTTTAAAAACTACCTCACTGGTTACTTTAGAGATGTTAAGGAACCAATATCTCATTTCTAAAAGATAGAGGGAAAGAATTAGTTATTAATCCTGCCTTTCTGATATGAAGTATATTTCAGAGTAACCAAATAGTGGAGAATTTTCTTTTTACAGAACTATCCCAGCTACCAAATTAGGAAGAAACCATAGAATGAAAAATTATCATTTGAAATTTTTAACAAATTCATGTTACCTTTATAACTTGGCAGCTAGCATTATAGAATTAGAGGAGAACCCAATATCATGCATCTCCAGAAGGAAGTATACTGTGCCACTCTTCAAGGCTATTTGTCAAAAACAAAAACAAAAAGAGAGAGAGAAAACTGAACCTCAATCTTATCAAGTCTCATAGACCAAACTGCCAGTTTATAACAAGTACAGGGAACAGACCGATGCATAGAAAAAAAAACACAGGGATGCTATGAGCAAAATTCAGACTGCAAACTAAAGAGAAAATTATGCTATTATAATAAGAAAATGAAATTGCAAGGAAATGGATTGAAATAGAACTGATAAGTTAAAATATAATTGAAGGATGTATCAACTGAATGCAAAATTTTTATTTTATTTGTGTATCTTGATTAAAAGATATTAATATATACATATATCCACACATATGTACATAAACAAGCACAACAGGTTTTAAAACCATTAAAGAAATATATCTTAACTATTGATATTAAAGAATTACTATTTTCTCTGTTTAAATACAATTATACTATTGTATGTGTTTGTGCATGTGTGTTTGTTTATTCTGAGTCCCTATCTTTTAAGGATATATACTGAAATTATATAATAGCTAGAGTTTTCTTCAAAATAAAATGGGGTACCACGTGTTGATAAACAGGAGGCTAGATGAAACCAGATTAGCCCTGTGTGGATCATGGTCAGAACTGAGAGATGAATATGTGAGCACACATTAAGTTATTAGCTTTATATACACTTAGAAAATTTTATAGCAAAATGCTTCATGAAAGAAAATAATTTGGACATGTTGTATTTTAGCTACCATTAGCACCATGTTCTTGAACCCTCCTGTTTTAGTCAGCTTTTTCACTGCTGTGACTAAAAGACCTGACAGGAACAATTTCAAAGGAGGCACAGTTCATTTGGGGGCTCATAGTTTCAGAGATCTCAGTCCATAAACAGCAGGCTCCATTCCTCAGGGCTTGAGGTGAGGTAGAACATCATCACAGAAGATTGTGGCTCACAGCATGATCAGGAAACAGAGAGGGTCTCCACTAACCAGATACAAAATACATACCCTAAAGGCAAGTCCCCAGGGACCTACCTCCTCCAGCCACACCCTATCCACCTTCAGTTACCATTCAGTTAATCCCCATTAGGGGATCAAATCACTGATTGGGTTAAGACTCTCATAACCCAGTCATTTCACCTCTGAATGTTCTTGCATTGTCTCACACATGAGCTTTTGGGGGACACTTGATATCTAAACCATAATACCTCTCAAAGCTGTGAACGCTACCCTTGAGAAGCTCTGACTGTGCTAAGTCCAGCTCTGTTCATTCTTCCCTTTCCTCTGATTCTTCATTTTTGCTTTTCCCATTCCATGACTGCCACCACGTAAGTCCATTATGAGAAGAAACTCATAGAAAAAAACCTGAGATAATAGGAATTTACCAAAAGAAGGTCACCTTGTGAGCTTTTCCATTGTGCCTCAAATAATTCCATGGAATTATTATCTTCCGATGACTGGCTTGCCTGTTCAATTAATAGTGAAGATATTGATCAGCTCATTGTTTATATTCCTGCTAATGTGAATTACTAATTAAAGAGAGGATTTTTTTATAAGAGCTTTATACATGTTGAGACAGCTTCTAGGTGTCAGGATCCAAAGACATGGGGATGGAGTGTGAGGGAGGAGCCTCTTTTATTAGCAAGGAGTGAACTGGCATTAGTGATCACTCTTGTCTTCTTTTAACTATAGGTATTTATTAAAGTGCTGGATAATAATGATAACGGCCCAGAATTCTCTCAACCCCATTATGATGTGACGATTTCTGAGGATGTGCTTCCAGATACAGAGATATTGCAGATTGAAGCCACAGATAGAGATGAGAAGCACAAGCTGAGCTACACTGTCCACAGCAGCATCGACTCCATCAGCATGAGAAAGTTCCGGATAGACCCCAGCACTGGTGTGCTCTATACTGCTGAGAGGTTGGATCATGAAGCCCAGGACAAGCACATTCTCAATATAATGGTAGGTAGGGACAAACTGCTAATCTGACAGGACCATTAACCATTCAAGGCTCACGCTTTAGTCTTCAAAAGTACAGGGCCCTTAAATTTTGTAAGTAGTAGTCAATTTGACTTTTTCACTGCTAGATTGTATTCACTTTTGCCTTTTTGTTTCCATAAGGAATTACTATCGTTAGATAGCAGCTCCATATTTTTTGCCAAGCTGAAATATTAGACCAGTTTTGCAGACACTGGCAGACAAGTATATGCTGCCAACAGACTGGCTTGAGAAGGGAGGAAGAGGCCATATTCCCAGGCTCTACCATTGGTTTGCATCCAGAAGATGTGTGGAAAAGTTGAGAAGTCAGTCACAAGGGTATTTACTTACTCAGCCTGTGCAATGCTCCGTCCCTGAAAGCATTTAGAGACACAGTTGAGTACTTTTTGTACTGCCATTGAACCTAGGAGTTAATACTGGCATACGAAGAGATCTCAACACTGTCTAAAGCCTGTAGAGAGTCTTAAGTCTGAATTTGTGTTCAAATTATGCAGGAGAAGTAATTGTAGAGATTAATAAGAAACTCTATGGACTATAATCTGTTCTTTAATGACCGAAGAACCCCATGGGCAATGTATAGCCACTGTCTAACAGAGCCCTGCATTCCTTAAGATCCAGTACGATGACAGAGACTTAATCATGTGCACTGATTGGCTTTAAAGCATGCTAAGACTCTATGAATTCCCAAGAAGCAGCTAAAAGTAATGTTGCACTAAATGTTACTTTTCCTAATCAAGACTGGAGATTTTCCTGGGCAAGAGGAAATTTGAGTGCCATGCCCTCAGCTGTGGGTTCCAGCTAAGGCTCCAGGGAACTGAAGGGGTGATTCACAGAGGTCATCTGATCTACCCCCTGGTCCTTCATTCATTCAACAGATATTTCTTGAGTACATATTGTGAACCAGGCATGATTCTAGGCACTGAAGACCCAAAAGAGAAAAAGTCCCTACACCCTTGGAGCTAACAGTTGAAACTGACCTAGATGTCAATAATTCCAAAATAAAGAGTTCAGCTTGGTCCTTATGTTTGAACACCAGCCTACAGAAATTCAGCACACTCACTGTTTTGATTTTGCATGTGTTTTTTTTTCAAAGGCAAAAACTTGCCAGTTACTAACTCCATTCTCTTGGTTTCTCAAGTCATTTCTGTTCATTCTATGCTTAAACTCAGAATTCAGTTTGGTCACCCTCTACCAAGTATCATTTATGTAATTGAATATTTAGAGCAAACAACTCCTTTTTTACTGCCTTTCTCCAAGCTAAACCATTTTATTCATGTTACTTATTCCTTCCAGGTACTATTTATGAAACCCCTTTCTCTTTGATGGCTCTTCTCGGTACATTTTCTAATTTATTCACATTTCTCTGAAGTTAAAATTGAACAAGTCTAGAATACACACTTGAATAGTGCTGTATTAAGCTATAGGATAACCATGTGGTTAAAGTATTGATTGTTTATAAGCTTCAGCCATATGCAAACCAGGGGACATTTTAAAGCCATCAAGCCAAGTTAAAGAATCGCAAAAGTAGAAATTGACTGTGGTCATCTTACCAGTGGTCAGGATTCTCTCTTAGCTCTAGGCCTTTGAGTATATTGGATCTTCTTGTCTCAAAGCACCACATGCCATGATCACCACCATTTAACTATTTCTACTTGTTCTTGTCACTTCTTCCAGGAAGCTGAAAGCTAGGTTAGGCTCTTCTTCCTGCATATTCTGAGGGCACTTTTAGGTAACCCATACTGGCACTTAGTGCTGGGTGCTATACCTACCAATTTATTTATTTGTATTCCCAACCCAACCCTAAGCTTCTTGAGGGTAGGAACCATATCCCATTCACTATTAAGTTACCAGAGATAAGCAAGGAACTTGTTGGATAATAGATGACAATAAATGTTTGTTGAATGAATGAATGGCAATGCCAACATCATATTCATTAATTCCACTCTTTGGTTTCTCCTTTAGAAGAATCTCTGTCTACCATTCCATGAGCAGCTGTTAACACACATGACAAGGGGAAAGTGACTATGCAAGGGGTCCCAGAGCAGAATGCTATGTTTGTGATGTTTGCGATATCAAGACATTCGTTCTGCAGACAGAGGCTGAGCAGAGACCATAGGCCAGGATCAGGCTGAGCAAAAAGATGATGTGACCCCTGTTTTTGATTTGCTCACAGTCAGTGTTCTTTCTTGGTAATACCACTGTTAATGGAGCACCTACTAAGTGTCTGGAACTGGATCAAGCACTGTGTGCATTACCTTTTTTTTGTTTTCACCACAGACATAGCCATTGAGTTCTTGCTATTTAAGATTTTAGTCCTACTGCTTCTTGTATTTTGCCTAAAGGTCAGAGATCAGGAGTTTCCTTATCGAAGAAACTTAGCCCGAGTCATTGTGAATGTGGAAGATGCTAATGATCACAGTCCTTATTTTACCAACCCACTCTATGAAGCATCTGTGTTTGAGTCGGCTGCTCTGGGATCAGCTGTTCTGCAAGTGACGGCTCTGGACAAAGACAAAGGGGAAAATGCAGAGCTCATATATACCATAGAAGCAGGTGAGAGCTATTGCACTGCACAGATTGCAGCATAATGCATGGCATTCGACCTCGGTAGTTTCTGTCACCATGGTAAATTCAGATTGTTACCACTGGAACGTCTCCAATGAAATTTTAGCCAAGCAACTACCCATTTTTTGTGATTACGGTGCATAAAATTCTTGGCATGTCAGTAATATGTCGTCCATTATTGACAGCAAGGAGAGTTTCCTTCACTGTTCAATCTCAAGTTTTCTTGGAATGGAAAAGAAATATGTAATACATTCTATGGCTTTTAGGGCCAACAAGTCATAGCTTCAGACTAAAATAACCAAAGTCTCCTGTCACCTGAGGGCTGCTGGGCTATTGAATTGATTCTTACATGTCTTCGCTTACTTGTCAGTAGGTGGGCTGTGGCCTTCAGAATCCCTACACCCTCACAGTTAGCACAGTTTGCTGGAGGCAGTCTGAGTAGCAGAGAGCTTGGTAGATGTGGGGTCTGAAATACCTGCTTAACTTGACAGATAAGTAAGTACAGGCTCTCGTTTTGTTAAATTTGAGATCTTTTAAAATCAATTTAACACCCATAAGGCAAGACCATAGTGTACTGATGGTTTGAAGATCAATAGCTAGAAAGCATTTATGACAGAGAGATGAATGTCCAAGGAAGAGATAAGACTGTGAACCTGAAAATGACAAATACCCTTTATCTGCTCTATTTTCCTTCTCCTATTCTGTCTTTTTTGAATATTCAAGCCACATATTTCTAAAATGTTCTGCAACATTATGTCTGTTGTGCATAATGCCAAATGCAATCTCCTTTTATGCCAGCGATAGAAGGACTTCTTTCCCTTCATTTAAATGTTGAACATTTTTGTGAGTAGTTGAATTAAAATAGGAATGCTAGAATGACAGTTTTGGACTCTAAATTTTAGAAAAAGAAAAGCCAATAACCATTGTTAAAAGTTTCTACATCAAATGATAATCTAAAATTATTTCCTGTATTAGTTATCCACATTTTACATGGGTCTGTTCTAAGCTTGTGTTCTCTCTTTCTCTCTCTCTCTGTATGTGTGTGTGTGTGCATGTGTGTGTGTATGTGTGTATAAAGAATAGATGTTGGTTCATAATAGCCAGCTTCCATGGAATTTTATTTCAGTCTGAAGCATGACCAATATTTAGAAATGCTACTTTGCATCCATCTCTTGTTTATCACAGAAGAGCAGAAGAGTTTTATTATTTAAGTATGTAATCCTTGTTCTTTTGGTTCCACAAATATTATAGGTAAAATTCTCAAAAAATGAATATTTACATGACAACCCAGTTATCTAATGACATCTAATCCCACAGTTCTTTTTATTCTTTCTATTGTTCTCTCTGATCTTGTCTTCTTTCTTTTCCCTGTATTCTTTCATGCATACACATTGCTTCATGATGCTGTGATCATTTGTATATAAAGTTTTATTTCTACATTTCTAAACATTTGTCTAAGTGTCCACCTGCTTTTTATATTTTTCATTTAAACACTACTTATATTTCTCTTACTTAGCCGAAGAATCTTTCACCCAATTTATTATTCTTAGGAAGTAATTTACTCACCATTCATTTGAAAAGACTGCTTCTCCTATATTTTAACTTCCATGACTACAACATGGTGCTCAGTCATTTCTTTAATAACTGATTAAAACAAGAGAAAGGTTATTTCCTTAAAACATAAAAATTTTATGTATTACTAAAAAAATATTTGAAAGAAAAGAAATCACAGGTTTATTCACCTAATTCAAAAATAAAATATTCCTGTGAGGGAAATCCTGTATATAGAAAACCTAAATCTCCAGAAAACCATAGGAATAACTGATATCTCTAAAAAGGTGACTTTTGTTGATGTGTGCACCAATCTAATAAGAATTACAATGCATTCAAGAAATCTCGGTAGCCATTGAGACCTTCACAGACACACAGACCTACCTTGAGCCTAGACTGGTCTTTCCCAGATGATAGAAAGAGAGGCAGATCACAGGTGCTTCAATATTTTTAGCACATGGCCAATGGTTGTGTAAAATGTTATGTTTTATTTAACTTCTCTCACAAACCTTGGATAAGCAAGATTTTACTCTATTTAATGGTGGGCTATAAATTCCCTATGGCTTGCTTGGCCTCTAACGTAACTACAGAAGCTTTATATTTTAGTCTGAAGAACTGAGGCAGAATTTGAGTGTAGAGCTTCAGGACTTGTATTTAGCCTGAGTTTTCTGTTTGTTGCCAGTGGTGATCCTGAAGAGCATAGCACATAGAGATCTAACCAAAAGTTGAGTTAGAATGGGGCATATTGGATCCTAAGTGGCTAAAGAATAAAAAATCTTTTTTGATCTACCTGTCCTCTCAATCATTTCAACAAATAATTATCAAGCATGTTCTTTGTGGCAGGCATTGTGCTATATATCAGATAAGTAAGAGAAACACAGCTTTTGCCCCATTGCTAAATGTCTACAAGATTCCATGGGTTCCAAGAAAATAAGCAAGCAGAGATTCATTTCCAAAGATTCCAGAATAGGAGAGAATATGCAGGAAGTGGATCTCAAGAAGACGGTCAGTGTGTTGAAGAGAGAGAAAGAAAAGGCCCACTTTGAACCTGAAGTATGAGTCCAGAATCCTGAGAGGGTGTAGCAAGTGGATCAGCTTCCAGGGGACAGCAGGGCCACAAAGTTTGACTGGGGGTCAAGAGCTGGCTCCCTTTCATTCCTGCTGTAATGTATCTTACTAGGGATGAAGAAATGTTGCTGGGGCTGGTACAAGGGAGGATTTATCTACAAACTCTAAAGTAGGACACCATAACCAAGAATGCAGAGACTTGGCTCAGGTGATGTCCCTGGAAGATGACCATTGCTAAAGTGAATTGATGGTGGTTCAAATGTTGGATCCATGCCTGATTCCACAATGCTAGTCACTGAAAATGTAAACATTTACTCACACATCATTAAATTCTGTTGTTGTCATCACAAAATGATCATGTTTAGGTGGCAAAGTGAAAAAAAAATCATGCTGACATCAAAGATGACATTGATTAATATCACATATCACATTGTGGGGTTGGAATTAAATTGGCCTCTCTATTAGATATGCTTCCTCTTGAAAAATAAGTGTTTTATTGAGGTAGATTTTATAGGAATATGACCTTTTGCTTTTTGGGCATTTAATAAGTATGTACCAAGAAGAGTAGACACAGCTGTATTTGCTGTATATTTCAGTAAGCATATCAGAACTACCCCTAAATTGAAGAGCCTATCTTAATGATTTTGACATTTAAATGGTTGACATGCTTGCCATACTACAGTACTCAAAAAGAAGGAAAGAACTAGATGAAGTAGAGTAATGGGAATCTTTAACTTTTGATTTAAAAGAATCTCATCACAAGATCAAGTATGTTCTTTGAGAAGCATTGGAGAGTCTGGGGAGGGAAGCATAAAGAAGCAACTTGGGAAAGATGTGGCTTCACATTGTCCGCTGTTTTTGAGCTCCGTGCCACTACCTACCTTCTTTACGTTCTTCAGGTCTTTTGTTTCTTTGTTCCTCTTTTGTTTCAGTCATCCTCAATAATCCCAGATTCCAAATTGCTTCATGTTTTAGAGGCAGAGCTCCAAACCTCAACAATGTCATGGCCCACAGTCCTTCCCATACCAGACATGGCAAAAGCAGGTCGCCATGTCTTTATTTCATAAGGGTTTTGATTCAAGTTCTTGGTTTCAGGCTGGTCTCAGGTACTTAGTGAAGAGAGTGGCTACAGATTGGAGCAATGACCTTATAATGTTTTATGTCTACTTTTATGTCTGTGTGTGCCTCTGTGTGTTCAAGGGCATGGGAGAGGGTTAGAGCAGTAGTGAAGAACAGGAGAATTCAGAAAAAAAAAAAAAAAACTTACAACTTGCAAAACAAACGGTGACTTGGAAAGAATTTTCTGTGCCTGATAAAATCCAACATACCAAAGTGGTATTTTAGAGCAAGTTGATTTGGATAGGGAGAAATAGCACTAATTCCATGTAGTACACCTTACCTTTGAGATAAATAGAAACCAAATGACTTCATGATAATGTTCCAAAACTAAATATGAATATGGCATTGGTTTAGACACAGATATATATACACATATACTAGCAAAATCAGTATGTGTGTCCACTCAGTTTGCCCCTCTTCTCACAAGGCTAGGAATGAAGAAGTCCTACACATTCATAGCAGAAATATCTCTCCTATAAGATCTTATTTCCGAGCTTAAATGTACACAGTTCTGTGCCACTGCTGCTACTGCTGTTTTTAACCTAGATCAGAAAGGGGATATAAAGTTTATAATTTTGCTGGAAAATTTATTGCACTTGCTTTTCAATACCCTGGAAAGAGAAGTCTCTGTTTTTCTTTTTCAGAATGGTAAGAAATGAATAGAAATGTATGTACATATTTTCTTACTATAGACCACATTGTACTTGAGTGTATTTTCATGAAGGGTTAACCTTCAAAAAATCTTATATTTTAATGACTCACTTTTAACTTCTTTCCCTATTGATTTCTGTATTTTAGGGAACACTGGAAACACATTTAAGATTGAGCCAGTCCTGGGCATCATCACTGTTTCCAAAGAACCAGACATGACAACCATGGGTCAGTTTGTCCTGTCAGTCAAAGTCACAGATCAAGGTTCCCCGCCAATGTCTGCCACTGCAATTGTGCGCATATCTGTCACCATGTCTGATAACTCTCACCCCAAGTTCACTCATAAAGACTACCAAGCTGAAGTAAATGAAAATGTGGATATTGGAACATCGGTCATTCTAATCTCTGCCATCAGTCAATCTACCCTCATTTATGAAGTCAAAGATGGAAACACTGATGGGATCTTTACCATAAATCCATATTCTGGAGTCATCACCACTCGGAGGGCTCTGGATTATGAGCGTACTTCCTCTTATCAACTCATCATTCAGGCCACTAACATGGCAGGAATGGCTTCCAATGCCACAGTCAATATTCAGATTGTTGATGAAAATGATAATGCTCCAGTTTTCCTCTTCTCTCAATACTCAGGCAGCCTAAGTGAGGCTGCCCCAGTCAATAGCATTGTGAGGAGCTTGGATAACAGTCCACTGGTGATTCGAGCCACTGATGCTGACAGCAACCAGAATGCGCTACTTGTGTATCAGATTGTGGAGTCTACAGCCAAGAAGTTCTTCACAGTAGACTCCAGTACAGGTGCCATCAGAACAATTGCCAATCTGGACCATGAGACCATTGCCCATTTCCATTTTCATGTGCATGTGAGAGATAGTGGTAGCCCCCAACTGACTGCAGAGAGTCCCGTTGAAGTGAACATTGAGGTGACAGATGTGAATGATAACCCACCTGTTTTCACTCAGGCTGTGTTTGAGACTGTCTTACTTCTCCCTACCTATGTTGGAGTGGAGGTTCTCAAAGTTAGTGCCACAGACCCTGACTCTGAGGTGCCTCCTGAACTGACATACAGCCTAATGGAAGGCAGCTTGGACCATTTTTTAATTGACTCAAATAGTGGAGTACTCACCATAAAAAACAACAACCTTTCCAAAGATCACTACATGCTGATAGTTAAAGTATCTGATGGAAAGTTCTATAGCACATCCATGGTCACCATCATGGTTAAAGAAGCCATGGATAGTGGCCTCCACTTTACACAAAGTTTTTACTCCACCTCAATCTCAGAGAACAACACTAACATAACCAAAGTTGCTATTGTTAATGCAGTTGGAAATCGCCTTAATGAGCCCTTAAAATATAGCATCTTAAACCCAGGAAATAAATTCAAGATAAAATCTACCTCAGGAGTCATTCAGACCACCGGAGTCCCCTTTGACCGTGAAGAACAAGAATTATATGAGTTGGTGGTGGAAGCCAGCCGTGAACTCGACAATCTACGTGTGGCTAGAGTGGTGGTCAGGGTTAATATTGAAGACATAAATGACAATTCTCCAGTCTTTGTGGGCCTCCCTTACTATGCTGCTGTGCAAGTTGATGCTGAGCCAGGGACTCTGATATACCGGGTAACAGCCATTGACAAAGATAAAGGTGCAAATGGAGAAGTGACCTATGTCCTACAGGATGACTATGGCCACTTTGAAATTAACCCAAATTCAGGAAATGTTATTTTAAAAGAAGCATTCAATTCTGACTTATCCAACATTGAGTATGGAGTAACCGTTTTAGCCAAAGATGGTGGAAAACCCTCTTTGTCCACATCTGTGGAACTTCCCATCACTATTGTCAACAAAGCAATGCCTGTGTTTGATAAGCCCTTTTATACAGCTTCCATCAATGAAGATGTCAGAATGGACACTCCAGTTCTAAGCATTAATGCTACCAGTCCAGAAGGTCAAGGCATCATATATATTATTATTGATGGGGATCCTTTTAAACAGTTTAACATTGACTTTGACACTGGGGTCCTGAAAGTTGTAAGTCCCTTGGATTATGAAGTTACATCTGTTTACAAATTGACAGTAAGAGCTAGTGATGCCCTTACTGGTGCCAGGGCTGAGGTCACAGTTGACTTGTTAGTTAATGATGTAAATGACAACCCTCCTATTTTTGATCAGCCTGCCTACAATACAACATTATCAGAAGCATCGCTCATTGGGACACCTGTTTTGCAAGTTGTATCTACTGATGCGGACTCAGAAAACAATAAAATGGTGCATTATCAGATTGTTCAGGATACGTACAACAGCACAGATTATTTTCACATAGACAGCTCGAGTGGCTTAATCCTGACAGCAAGGATGCTGGACCATGAATTGGTACAACAGTGCACTTTGAAAGTCAGAGCAACAGATAGTGGCTTCCCCTCATTGAATAGTGAGGTTCTAGTTCATATCCACATCTCTGACATAAATGACAACCCTCCAGTGTTTAATCAGCTAATTTATGAATCATATGTGAGTGAACTAGCTCCCCGGGGTCATTTTGTAACCTGTGTTCAAGCCTCAGATGCAGACAGCTCGGACTTTGACCGGTTGGAATATAGCATTTTATCTGGGAATGACCGGACAAGCTTTCTGATGGACAGCAAGAGTGGTGTCATCACACTGTCCAACCACCGAAAGCAGCGGATGGAGCCACTGTACAGTCTCAATGTGTCTGTTTCTGACGGGTTGTTCACCAGCACTGCACAGGTGCACATCAGGGTGCTGGGGGCTAACTTGTACAGTCCTGCCTTCTCACAAAGCACATATGTAGCCGAGGTGAGAGAGAATGCGGCTGCTGGGACAAAGGTAATTCATGTGCGAGCCACAGATGGGGATCCTGGCACATATGGGCAGATCAGCTATGCCATCATCAATGACTTTGCCAAGGATCGATTCCTCATAGACAGCAATGGACAGGTCATCACTACAGAAAAACTAGACCGGGAAAACCCTCTAGAAGGAGATGTTAGTATTTTTTTGAGGGCCCTTGATGGTGGAGGGAGAACAACTTTCTGCACTGTCAGGGTGATTGTGGTGGATGAAAATGACAATGCTCCCCAGTTCTTGACAGTGGAATACAGAGCCAGTGTCAGGGCAGATGTTGGAAAGGGCCACTTGGTCACTCAAGTTCAAGCCATGGACCCAGATGATGGAGCAAATTCAAGGATTACTTATTCCCTATATAGTGAGGCCTCAGTCTCAGTGGCTGACCTCCTGGAAATTGATCCTGACAATGGTTGGATGGTTACAAAGGGCAATTTTAACCAGTTGAAAAATACAGTGCTGTCATTCTTTGTCAAAGCAGTAGATGGGGGCATTCCAGTAAAGCACTCCCTCATCCCTGTCTATATCCACGTCCTCCCCCCTGAAACATTCTTGCCTTCATTCACCCAGTCTCAGTACTCCTTTACCATTGCAGAAGATACAGCCATTGGAAGCATAGTGGACACCCTGAGGATTTTGCCTAGTCAGAATGTCCAGTTCAGCACAGTTAATGGGGAACGGCCAGAGAATAACAAAGGAGGTGTCTTCATCATAGAACAGGAGACAGGCACTATCAAGCTTGACAAGCGCCTTGACCATGAGATCAACCCAGCTTTTCACTTTAAAGTAGCAGCTACCATACCCCTGGACAAGGTAGACATTGTGTTTACTGTGGACGTAGATATCAAGGTATTGGATTTGAACGACAACAAGCCAATCTTTGAAACTTCAAGCTACGAGACCATCATAATGGAAGGGATGCCTGTCGGCACCAAACTCACACAGGTGAGAGCTAGCGATATGGATTGGGGAGCCAATGGGCAGGTTACTTATTCCCTCCACTCAGATTCCCACCCTGAAAAGGTAATGGAAGCATTCAATATTGACGGCAACACAGGCTGGATCAGTACCTTGAAGGACCTGGATCATGAGACAGACCCTGCATTCTCCTTCTCCGTGGTGGCCTCTGACCTTGGAGAGGCATTCTCTCTTTCTTCCACAGCTTTGGTCTCTGTCAGGGTGACAGACATAAACGACAATGCACCAGTCTTCGCCCATGAGGTGTACCGCGGGAATGTGAAGGAGAGTGACCCCCCGGGGGAAGTGGTGGCTGTCCTCAGCACCTGGGACAGGGACACTTCTGACATAAATCGCCAAGTGAGCTACCATATTACAGGTATGTCTCAGTGCCCACTGTTCTCATCATGTCCCCTGCTTACCACATAAAGGTGGGAGGTGGCAGGGTTAAAAGCAGGAGAGAAGATGGAAGACAAGCTGAGGACTTGAGCATAATACAGCATTTTTGGCAAGAAGTAAAAAGATCACTAATAGATTTGTTTTTTCAGTGATTGGTTATTAACGCAACCTTACTCTGGAGTTCATTAGTTTGCTTACAACATTTACCAAGTTAGCATCCAATTCTCTTGTCACTTCTTATCATTTTAAAAAGGAGTCTGATCACACACTTTAATTGAAGAAATACAGACAATAGCTCTTGGGATGGGAAAGATGTTTTTAACAATATTCCTTTTCTCTACATTTTATAGTGTCAAGAAAACAAATAACTTGATCCCAGTAAGCTTCACATACAAACTCCTCCTGGTCATAAAAACACATAGGCATACACAAATATAAATTAGAAGACAGAGTTTGATATTTTGCTGAGAAATCCCAAATTATACCTCCAAACCAAGGGGTGTTTCCTCTGAGAACTCTAATTTTTTGGGGGGTGGGTCCCTTTTCTGTCTTTCCAAAAAGTTAGTAGCAGTTCTTTGGGAAAGCTAAGATAGATGGATGAGGTCATCAAGAGTATGCAATAATGTCACTATTGCTCTGCAGGGCTGAGAATTTCCTATCACAATGCAAAGGGTTGTCACTGATCGAGAGTAGCTTCCTAGGGGTAACTGGCCTTCAACAACAAAAGAAAGCATTGATGGTGTGGGGAAAAGATTCCTAAAAACTATTCAGTGGTGGGGGTTAAAGCAAATATTTTGATGCTGTGACATTCAAAACCAGAACACAAGCAATGTGCCAAAAGATTTTAAGGAATCCATCAATACTTGTAGTCAGGTGGCTTTCCCTTTAGAAAAACCACATTATTCACAGTGAAAAATGAATTAATTACAATGCCCTTAGGACACAGAATCTACTTAACTATGTTAGTGGAAAAGTTAATTAATCACTGCAGAATAAGATCCACAGTAGACCAAACATGTCGATGTGTGGGGTTGCCACACTTTTCAGCCTGCTGCTTCTTTTTTCTTGATGGAACTGTTTGCTTAGTGGTATTTTCTGTTTAAGAACACTATATGTATCTTATTCTTTATTTGATACTTTCTGTCTTCCTCCACAAAAATAAGTATTTCTGCAATTAAAACATGAGAGATAGTGGTAAGGAAAGAAAGAGGTGAGTGGAGCAACACTTTGATTAAATAAATGCAAATAGCTTTTAGTTTCAGGGGAAGAAAAGGCTTCTTACACATTCTGAGAGACACTTTTCTATTTGGAGGAATTGTTACTCAGTCTTAATTATTTACACAGTCTCTGCATTCTCAGTAGAATATTTCAAGGGACCATCCCATCGACTTTTCTGAAATAATGAGTACAGAGTAGCTTAAAGCTACTGTTACTATTAGCCATGCCAACCACCAACTGATTTTAATTAGATTTAACTTTTGCTCTTGATGTAGCACAACTTGGCTGTGCTGCCTCAGATTAACAAAGGACCATTAATCATTTTATATAACAAAAGAACGGTGTGGGCCTGCCTGCACTGAAAGCACTTAATAGAGAGGTTAAATTTGTGTGCGCTGAAATAATATTCAGCTAAAGCATAATTGAATCCTAGCCAGTAGTGGAAGAAAGTGATATCCCAGGGAGGACCTTGAGCCTCCCTAGAGCATGGTTTCTCAGCCACAGCACAGTTGATATTTGGGGGCTGGATAGTTCTTTGTTGTGAGAGGCTGTCCTATATATTGTAGGATGTTCAGCAGCATCCCTGACTTCCACCCACTAGATTCCAGTAACACACACCACAATCACTACCCTCCTAATGCAGCCATCAAGAATGACTCCAGACACTGAAAATCTCTGCCCCAGAGGAATGTGCAGCTCTCACCTTTTCTGCACTATTTGGACAATTTGGTTCTGTTTTTCCTGTTATTGCCCCACCGTGCTGAGGCCCTGGGACTGTCCACCTCCCTGTGCCTTATAGTCAAGAGTGCAGCCAAGTGCTTGCAATTTCACTCCTTCCTGCTCAGTCTATCTGTAGGGCCATGATGTTTGCCCTGTGCTTTTTTAAGAAGGTGAGATAGCTTTATTCTTGCAGGGAAGTAGCAGCCAGCTTACAGTATGTGTTCCTTATTTATTTATCATGTTAAAGAATAAATTTAGGCACATTAAAATTTTAAAGAGTCTATTTGAGTCAACAGCAATTCATGAACTGGGCAACTCCAGACTGCATACTGTTCAGAGTTTCACCAAAGGGGCATTAAGGAAAAACTTATTCATAAGATGTTCATGTAGGCAAGACAGAAAATATTTGGGTAAAGTGGAATCATAACCTTAAAAATCCCTGGTAGAGATTAGTTGGCAGTTTCTTTATGGCAAAGTTTAAGTTTCATTTTACCATTTTCATTGAGCTGTGCTTTGGTTTTGCCTATAAGAATTCAGTCTCATGACCTCCTAATTAATTATTTTAATTATTATCGACCTTCCCCTCTAGAATGTGAGCTTACCACCAAAGCAGTATTTTTTTGCTGGTTTTGCCCACAGCTGTAGCTCTGCTGCCTCGAACAGAGGCCCAGTAGGTGATAAATAGTTATGCAACACTGCATTAGATGAGATAGTGGTCCTCCAACTCGACCCTGGACTTCTTGCCAGTTGTCTTCAGCCCAGTCTTTTTCAGCGTTTGAATTGGCAATATTTCCCTCTCAGGGATTAGAAGGTCAAGGTAGTTTTCTTCCCTCTTCCTACCTTGTGCCGCACTACTTTGTCTCCGTGTAGTTTAATGAAGTGGAAAAGTAAAATGACTGGGACCACTGTCAGTGTTTCGGCATCATAAAACGCTGTTCCACTTCGTCTCTTCTACTTTTCTTCCACTTTCACCAGCTTCACTCTGATAAATTTGATCTAATTGCAGTCCTTATCTTTGAACTGCTCTTTAAATGACCCCTCGTTAGGGCTATTTAATACTAATGGGTCCTCCTCTGTCGTGTAAACTTTTCTCCCCAAACTCCAGTTCTTATGAGCAGAGCGCAGCTGTATGATAAAGCCTTCATTAAAAGATTCCTTAATAGAACTGACTGCCTTTTCTTGATTGCATAATCAACAGCTAATGAAATTGTCTTGGTAACAAGAGCTATAGTGTACTACATCCTCTCTTGAGACCAAGTGGAAAGACAATTGTATCATCCTGAGAAGACGATTGATTGTCACAGTTTGAATTTGATTGTCCTTAAGGGAAACTAAACAAGAGATCATCTCCAGTTTTTCTAAGTGGATTTTATTCTCTTGAAAAAGTTGCTGCTTTACTTTCCATATAAGCCAAGCATATAAATATCATGCTTTGTTGTAAGGGAATCCAGAGGAGTATCATTCTGTTTCAGTACCATAAATGCTGGTTGAAGGGGCAGCTGGATGAACCCATGCAGCCGCTCATGGTGGTGCAGGTCCAGGCATTTCATTGCACATCTTCAGAAACTCTTTTTTCCTTGCAGGAGGAAACCCCCGAGGAAGGTTTGCCCTGGGCCTGGTGCAAAGTGAGTGGAAGGTATATGTGAAGAGACCTTTAGATAGAGAAGAACAGGACATTTACTTTCTCAATATCACTGCCACCGATGGGCTTTTCGTCACACAGGCCATGGTGGAAGTGACTGTCAGTGATGTAAATGACAACAGCCCAGTGTGTGATCAGGTGAGATTTGGGGGTTAAAGCTCTGCTGTTTACTCTGCATCTCTAAAATTAAATCAAAACCCATTTCACTTTTCTTATTAAGGCCAGGCTACCTTCTGCTCTTACCTCCAGTTAATTAAGAGCTCCAATTGGACATAAGAGAGTAGGAGGTAGAGGCAAGGATAAAATGTTCTAAACATGAAGACAATATAGATAATAAGACCAGGTATTGAATTATCGAATTTTGCTTGCTCTCCCCTGAAAAATGCAGCAAAAATAAAATAGGAAGTCTTAAAATTAAGTAATTTTTAAGTAATTCATAAAGAACCTTAAAACTTCTGTCTAAATCACTAGTATCATGAAAGAAAAATGGACTGCTCTCCCCAATTGGCTACCTGTTTGTGTAAATTTATATAGCTGGTTAGTGGCAATGATGCACACAAATTCTCAGGCTGCCTATCAAGCAGTTTTTCCACTACTGTACAAAACATGATGTCAACACAGGATGCTAGTCCTAGATTTTGTTTCCTTTCTTACTGATAATAAATCACAATTTATAGTTTTTCTTACCTTGTGGACCAAGAGACAATATTGGTATTCTGTAGCTTAGAAAAGTGGTGTACGGATTTAATCTCTCGTTCCAAGTGTTAGTAGTGACACTTTAAAGAGCTGAAAAGAATCCCAAGAACTGACCTAACTTTCCTATGTGCATATATGAATATACCACAGTGAATCTCACCATTATGTATATCCACAAGGTATTCATTTAAAAAAAGAGAAAGAAAACTATGGATGAGCAATAAAGCCAGTAGAACATTTAAAAAGTGAAATTTTAAACAAATCATGTATAATGCTAATATCACAATCATCCCACTAATACTAATGACTTGATCACTCTTATTTACCTTTGCCCAGTCTGCATATACAGCATTATTTCCTGAAGATATTCCATCAAATAAAATCATCCTGAAGGTCAGTGCCAAGGATGCTGACATTGGATCAAATGGAGATATACGATACTCACTCTATGGATCTGGAAGCAATGAATTTTTTCTAGATCCAGAAAGTGGTAAGGTGAAATCTATTCTTCGGGTAAATGCCATTGCTTGTCCATGAGAGAAGCTAAACTCTCATGTAGTCTTGTCACTGGTGGATAGTATCCTAGAGTCTTGGTAGGATGCTCATCATCTAGGACTGTAAGAAAAAATGGGAGGACATGGCATCCAAATATGCATGTTCTGGACCACTCGGACTTTATTTGGTTCATAAAACTTGCCTGTACTTTACCTACGTTTATCGCATCTCTATTTTTTTTTTTTTTCATATCTGTGAGTTAAGTGGAGTCACATTTCCAGTGTAGGTGCCATGCAGACTGAAGAGTAATGCACAGTAAGGAGAGTTTCTTCATTTTGAATTCCCTCTTGGATGTCTTCCTGGTTCTTATTAACACAGGTTGTCAGACTTTTATTAAACATTCCTGCCTAGTTTCTCCAAAACTACGAGTGCATTTAGGTGAAATTTATAAGGTAAAAGGTTATGTAAACTGAGGGCAATTGCCAACATTGAAAGCCAGAGTTAAGGGAAAAGTCATTTTCTATAGAAGCAAATTATGCATTGGATGGTTCATCCAATGGTAATTTTTAAATACACTGTAAAGACTGAATAGCTTGCATTTTGTCAGTGTTGGGTTGCTCCTAGTGAACAATGACTAGTTTTCAAAAAGGTAGTGGCTCCACCTTCACCCACTCCCAAGGTCCATTGTGGAAGAACTAACTTGTCTGCCTGGTCATATACTAGTTAGCTATTTGGGCCCCATGATAATTATTCAAAAAGGTAGTGGCTCCTCATTGACCCACTCCCACTAGTAGCTAGTGAACATAAAATACTTTGTGGGACTTGTGTAGTAGACTCCAAGAAAAAGAAGACAAACCATGCCCAAGGGATTTTGTCTTTTAGTAGGAAAGACAGAGAAGTAAATCCTAATGAAAGGTGTGATCAGGAGAAATATAAAGGAACCTACATCTGGGCACATTGAAAGAAGTAACCAATATGGAGATGAGAAAGAACTGTTTTAAGGAAAGATCAGAATTTGAATTGAGTCAAGGTTCTAGGACCTAAAGCAGGACATTTCAGGTTAACAGGGACGGCATAAACAGAGAGCACAGCATACCCAGGAAATGCTGTGCACAAAAGTGGCAGTAAAAACAATGTTTATCTGGATCATGGAGGGTCTGTAATGTCCTACTGAAGAGCCACTGGGACTCTTTGAATAGGAGAGGGAAATGATCCAAGCCATGTTTGAGAACTAGCTGGCTGCATGAGGGAAGCCATAGGAGGAACGGCCTTATAAACACTGGTGGCTTAGTTCAAATGTCTACCAATTTTATTTAAGAGTAATAATAATTTGCAAGTCTTGCTTTCACCAATTTACATTCAAGTTTATCACTGTGTCTGTTGTCATTTTCTATTGAAACTTTTTTTTTTATTGTAAACAAATGGGATACATGTTGTTTCTCTGTTTGTACATGGCGTAAAGGCATACCATTTGTGTAATCATAAATTTACATAGGGTAATGTTGTTTGATTCATTCTGCCATTTTTTCCCTTCCTCCCCTCCCCTCCCACCCCCTCCCCTCCATCTGTACAGTCCTTCCTTCCTCCATTCCTGCCCCCCTCCCTAAACCCAACTCCAACCCCAACACTAACCCTTCCCACCCCCCATTATGTGTCATCATCCACTTATTAGCGATATCATTCTTCCTTTGGTTTTTTGAGATTGGCTTATCTCACTTAGCATGATATTCTCCAGTTTCATCCATTTGCCTGCAAATGCCATAATTTTATCATTCTTTATGGCTGAGTAATATTCCATTGTATATATATACCACAGTTTCTTTATCCATTCATCAATTGAAGGACATCTAGGTTGGTTCCACAATCTGGCTATTGTGAATTGAGCAGCTATGAACATTGATGTGGCTGTATCTCTGTAATATGCTGATTTTAAGTCCTTTGGGTATAGGCCAAGGAGTGGGATAGCTGGGTCAAATGGTGGTTCCATTCCAAGTTTTCTAAGGAGTCTCCACACTGCTTTCCAGAGTGGCTGCACTAATTTGCAGCCCCACCAGCAATGTAAGAGTGTACCTTTCTTCCCACATCCTCGCCAACACCTGTTGTTGCTTGTATTCTTGATAATCGCCATTCAAATTGGGGTGAGATGGAATCTTAGGGTGGTTTTGATTTGCATTTCTCTTATTACTAGAGATGTTGAACATTTTTCCATATGTTTGTTGATTGCTTGTAGATATTCTTCTGTGAAGTGTCTATTCATTTCCTTAGCCCATTTGTCAGTTGAATTATTTTACATTCTTGGTGTAGAGTTTTTTGAGTTCTTTATAGATTCTGGAGATTAGCGCTCTATATGAAGTATGATTGGCAAAGATTTTCTCCCATTCTGTAGGCTCTTTCTTCGCATTGCTGATAGTTTCCTTTGCTGAGAGAAAGCTTTTTAGTTTGAATCTATCCCAGTTATTGATTCTTGCTTTTATTTCTTGTGCTATGGGAGTCCTGTTGAGGAAGTCTGGTCCTAAGCCGACATGTTGAAGCTCTGGACCTACTTTTTCTTCTATAAGATGCAAGGTCTCTGGTCTGATTCCGAGATCCTTAATCCATTTTGAGTTTAGTTTCGTGCATGGTGAGAGATATGGGTTTAGTTTCATTCTGTTGCATATGGATTTCCAATTCTCCCAGCACCATTTGTTGAAGAGGCTATCTTTTCTCCATTGCATATTTTTGGCCCCTTTGTCTAGTATGAGAAAATTGTATTTATTTGGGTTTGTGTCTGTGTCCTCTATTCTGTACCATTGATCCACCTTTCTATTTTGGTACCAATACCATGCCGTTTTTGTTACTATTGCTTTGTAGTAGAGTTGAAGATCTGGTATTGCGATACCCCCTGCTTCACTCTTTCTGCCAAGGATTGCTTTAGTTATTCTGGGTTTTTTATCTTCCAGATGAATTTCATAATTGCTTGCTCTATTTCTGTAAGGTACATCATTGGGATTTTAATTGGAATTGCATTGAATCTGTATAGCACTTTTGGTAGTATGGCCATTTTGACAATATTAATTCTTCCTATCCAAGAACATGGGAGATCTTTCCATCTTCTAAGGTTTTCTTTCATTTCTTTCTTTAGTGTTCTGTAGTTCTCATTGTAGAGGTCTTTCACCTCTTTTGTGAGATTGATTCCCAAATACTTTATTTTTTTCGAAGCTATTGTGAATGGGGTAGTTTTCCTAATTTCTCTTTCTGAAGATTCATCGCTTATGTATAGAAATGCCTTAGATTTATGTGCATTGATCTTATATCCCGCTACTTTACTGAATTCACTTATGAGATCTAAAAGTTTTCTGGTGGAATTTCCTGGTTCCTCTAAGTATACCATCATATCATCAGCAAATAGGGATAGTTTGAGTTCTTCTTTTCCTATTCGTATCCCTTTAATTTCTTCTATTGAAACTTAAACAATAAACATTCTCCATGAGGGATGCTGACCAGCTCCTACACAGCTTTTTCAGTGGTAAAAGCAGATGCACCACATCTCCAAGTCAGCTTCCAAATGGTTGCTGCTGTAGAGCTTCTCAGCCTGATACCTCCCCCAGCAACCACAGACCCTCCCACAGTCCAGAATAGTTGTGGTCCTTCAAAACTCTGCTCTGTTAAAGCCAGCCTGTTTTGATTACCTTGTAAAAAAATGAACATCTGGAAGAAAAGAGGTTGCTCTTCTGAATCTATTGGTTATTGACATTACTCACCATCAGACAACTAGAGATATCAGTCCATGTTCTGTGCTTTTCTACTGAGCTTCTCATGTAGCCAAAAGAAAGAACCTCTGGTAACCATGTTTTAAAAAGGGATTAATTAACTTGAGGGTTATACAATTGGTTTGTTGTTGCATCCAGAAGTCTATAATTTTCCCCTGGTGCCTAAAATAAAGTGAATTGGATCTATTTTTTTTTTTCTTTGAAAAATGGAGAACTTGAGCCAAATGTCCTTGGTCCTTCTTGTATTTAAAATTCTTTATATGATTGATTCTCTACTTTTCAAAGTAAGATATTTTTTAAAAGCCAAATCAACCATACTGTCATTTCTTTTCACAGGTGAGTTAAAAACCTCATCTCTATTGGACCGGGAGAGGGTCCCAGCGTACAACCTCATCGCCAGGGCCACTGATGGGGGTGGCAGATTCTGCCAGTCCAACATCCACCTGATCCTGGAAGATGTGAATGACAATCCCCCTCTGTTTTCTTCTGACCACTATAACACCTGTGTCTATGAAAACACAGCCACCAAGGCTCTGTTGACCAGAGTGCAAGCTGTAGACCCCGACATTGGTAAGTCAGTTGCTCTGGCCAAGCGTCTCCCTGTTCACTCGCTGGACACATTCTCTCCAGGGGCGACTTTCCCTTTAGTTTTATGAGAACTTTCCTCAGCCTCCTTGGTTCCCTACCACAAAAATGTGGGCATTCAACCATACTTGAGCTCTTCAGTAGGTGTACTACTTATGCATGGTAAACTTGTAAGTTGCCCTACCTCTTTTCCTAGGGTTTGAAGAGGAGATATGATGAATTCCTTTACCTTTTAACAAAGTATTCTGGTTGAGTTTTTTTTTTTTTTAAACCTTTTGAATAAAAATAATAGCTTTCTTACTTGCCTGTTCTTCCTTAACATAGTTAAAATGCTGTGTTGTGTGGCAGGGAGAATTCATTTCCATTTCCATGAAGAATTGCATCACATGCTTCAGCTGAAATATGACAATCTAGATTTATTGTAGTGCCCCATAGTGCAAAGACCAATTACTAAATGTGCTGCCAGTCCAATGTAGACTTTTTTTAAACTGCCATTTTCCAGAGTATTTTTTGTGACTTATAAACTGACATTGCTGGGCTGAGTGGGGGATGGGGAGATAAGGAGGAATTAGAACTGAAAGTTGCTAATAAAGTTTGTGTTCAAATCCACTTTACATAATGAGATGATGAGTTAGAAAAGACTGGAGTTAATTGCTAGATAGACCTTCTGAGAATGCATAAGTTATTGAGGTGACTACATGATGGAATATAAATACAAAAGGGCATACAGAAGCCTCTTGGTTGTGCATTTTAAGAGCTGTAAATCAGAGGACTAGAAAATGATGGGGTGGGTCTGCTATGCTAAACAGACCTTTATATAATTCAGTGTCTTATTGCTTAATTTTGAATTGAAATAAAAATTATTGGACTAATGTAAAAGTAAATACATGATAATTAGTTGAAAACAAACGTAGTGCCCAGTATCTCTGCATATTTCCCCTTAGAGAAATTAGTTGGCTATACTGAATTATTGCTTTTACCACATTAGCATAATTTCTGAGCTGAGAACCAATCCTTTAAGGGTATGCATATTGTTTTAAACAAATGACAAATAAATAGGAAAAGATTCTTTTATTGGTATGTAATTGTGTAGTACCTACAAATACTCTTTTTAAAAGAAGATTTAGAAAGCATTCCCTGGACTCTTATTAGCAGACTTTTAGGGAAAAGAAGACAGAACGCAAATGAATCTTTTAATCATTTTAAATTTTATTTTGAGAATGTGTAGTTAGATGAAATTTTAAAAGCTAAAAAATGGAATTTTTATATTCATTCCATTCACAAAGGAATCAATTGTATTCAAGTTGCAATAGACTGGACATGAAGTCTGATGAGTGCACATGTTGTTTCCAACAGTGCAGGGACATGAAGGAGTGGGACAGATGCACAATTTGGCACTTGGAGCTGTTTTACAAGTCATGGTGAAGAATATATATTTAAATATGTCCTCCTTTCACCACTTCTGAGTCAGCTGGCCAGGTTGGGAGTTGGGGTGGAAGAAATGTCTAGGCTCAGATCATTCAGTAGGACAGAGAAGAAAAAGACTTTAAAAGGAAGGAAACCAGGATGAGGACTTCTCTACACCTCCGCCTGCTCATTTGGCATTATGGGTAAAAGGTTTATGTGCACAGCTTCAAATGGAAGCAGAGGTCATGGGTGCTCCTAATACCTGCATACGAAGCCAATTCATGATCCTGTCAGTCTCAGGAGAAAATTCAGTGGAAGATACGAGATTTGCAGTTATTTTCTCAGATTTTGTCAATCTCATTTAGTTTCAAAATGTAAAAGAACTAAGATAGCTGGGAAAGAGCACATAACACATCAAGAAACACACACTTATCTCTTGTTGAGTCCCAGGCTGAGGAAGTGGCTGGGAAGTCTGGGTTGGAGCTTGCAAGGGATTTCAGCAGCAATAACATCAGCCTGAGCTGCCATCGAATAAATGCCAACATTATCGAGAATCCCTGTGTGTCATTGACTCGTGGCTTCTGACTTTGTCATTAGTGGCCTGAGCAGAACACTTGTAACTCAAGAATAATAACCATTTCTCTGTCTTTCACAAGGGATCACAGGCTAGTAGAAGCTGTGTGCAAAGATTATCAGGTTGTTGAGTGCCAGATTCATTTGGGGGTCAAACTAAACTTCTGACTGGAAGCTGAGTTCAGACAAAATAGCCATTAGACTGAATATAGCCCTCTGGAACCTTTAGCACCACACACACAGTATTCAAAAGGGTTCAAATTAGTTGTCATTATTTAAAAGTCACATTTTTATTAGAAATTTAGATTTGTGGCATTTTATAAAAATGATAATACTTAGAAGGCCCTGCCACTTTAGGGGCACAGGTCTCACAATGGTTTAATAAATAGCACCTGCCTCCTTGATCTCCACCACAGGTCTCCTCTTCCCCATCTCCAGCCACTCGGTTTATTTATGGTACCACATGACCTCACTTGCAAACCCTTTTCTAAAGTGACAAGAATATTTCTGATTTTTCAAAAAAGTTTTATTTTAAAATAATTATAGTCCATAAGAAGTTGCAATAAAAATTGCAAGAGGCCAAGGACCCCTTTCCCCTCAGTCCTTCACCCATAGTAACATCTTTCCTAACTGTAGTATATTATCAAAACCAGGAAATTCACATAAGTACATCCACAGAGCTTGTTCAGGTCCTAGCACATTTCTGTAAGTGTTTTTAAGCATTTTTATCAATTCTGCAGCTTCAGGTAATCACCACCACATTCTTAGGAGACTCCCTCATGCTGTCCCTTTGTAGCCACACCCACCTCCTTCCTGAACCTCCTTCCCAACCCCTACCTCTTAGCAATCACTAATTTTCATATCTACAATTTTCTTATTTCAGAAATGTTATTTAAGTGAAATCATACATTTCGTAGCCTTTTTCTCTTGAGATTCTTTCAAGTTGCCTAATTAGTTTTGGAAAAACATTGACTTCATTTGTGTAAATGGCAGAGCTGCTTGGTTCATGAAACTTCTTTTGTAATGCCTACTCCTTTACCAAGTAGAAAAATATTTTACCAATGCTGCAATCTGAATGTTTGCATCCTTCAAAAATTTGAATGGTGGCTATGCATGGTGGCACACACCTATAATCCCAGCAACTCAGGAGGCTGAAGCAGGAGGATCACAAGTTCAAAGCCAGCCTCGGCAACTTAGCAAGACCCTAAACAACTTATCGAGACTGTCTCAAAAATAAAAAAATTAAAATGTGGGCTGGGGATGTGACCCAGTGGTCAAACGCCCCTAGGATTCAATCCCCAATACCCAAAAAGAAAAAATTTGTATGTTGAAATATAGCCCTCACCAAATGATATTAAGAGATGCAGTCTTCGGGAGGTAGTTAGGTCATAAAAGTAGAGCCAAATGGAATTAATGCCCTTATAAAAGAGGCTTGAGAAGTTTGTTGCCCATCTCACCAAGTGAGGTCACATAGAAGGCACCATCTATGAGGCATGAGCCCTCACCAGACACTAAGCCTGCTGATTACTTGACCTTGGAATTCCAACCCTCTACAGCACAAGCAATAAATATCTTGTGTTTAAAAATTATCCAGTTTATGATATTTTGTTATAGCAGTTCAAATGGACCAAGATAGCTGGCATTTGACTACATTATATATGAGGTTACTATAACTTGCAGAGAATAAACAAAGATATAATGCATCTGAAATCTGATTCCATAACTTCATTAGTTCAAAGCTCTTACCATGAGATGTTAAATCCACCTAAGCTGACTTTCTAATTTTAAAGTATATTATTGCTTTTAGCCAAACAACTCTTTCCTATGAATTATTCATAATGAACCAACATCAATGTTAGAGTAACTGCCTAGGTCAGGAGTAAAATAAAAAAACAGAGGAAGACAAGATAATTTTAATACCCATTTTATGAGTTCTAAGAAATGACATGGCAACTGTCTAGATTTTAAGATATGTATTAAGTTCTTAGTTTTCCTGTAAAATGAACATATCTTCAAACCCACAAACTATATATACAACTCATGACCCAAAATTTATAAAAATTTAATCCTTTTAATAAAGATGAGAAGAACTTTTCCTACATTACCTCTTTGGTACTAATGTCCTGTGGTTCAGTCGACCTCTTAAAAGTAGGATTTGCTCCCAGGTTTCCCATTTGGAGAGATTTTTTTAATTAGCAAAAGAAATATGTAGTAGATCAGAGAAAAAATTCTGTGACCATTTTAGGCAAAATGACATTTAAAGAAAATGTAAATTTGTGCTGGGAAAATATGCTATTGTCCATAACTTATTAAGAGGTCAATTTTGGAATATTTGAGACATGAACATATTTTTCCCCTCATGGATAAGGGACAGAAAGTAAGAAAATATTCTAATAAGCAACTCCCTCCTTTCCAGTAAAATATTCCCTACAAGGTTTAGAATATCTTTCAGATATTTCATAGGAACTTAGAGGATCAGAACATGAGTTACAGTTATTTTCCATTCAACTGAATAAATATTAAATGAGAAGCTAGGTAGTAAGCACCACAGAAGGAACAGCAAGACTCTCAGACATAAGAATGTGCAGCAGCAGGCCTAAGTTGTACACAGAGGTAAAGGTGATAATCAGGAACACGCTCTCAGTAACGGACAGAGCTCCCACAATAAATGGGATGTCAGCAGTCCAAGGTGGAAGGCATTCAGGAGTGAAAGAAAACCATTAAGATAAAGTCACAAAATAGGCACAGTGTGGGTCCAACTAAATAGTTGGGAAACACCATGTTGTCCAGGACAGGTGAGAGAGAGATGAGATAGGAAAAATGTACTTAAGTCAATCAGTGGAAAAGAACTGCCAAGCACTTTCTAGAAAACAAACAAACCTAGGTTTTGGGAATGCTACCAGTATAAGAGATTCCAAAGTAGATTGGAACAGGCAAACCTAGAACATGGGGAAAGCTCCTAGGAGGTTATTGAGAAAGACCACAAGGGCCAAAAGACAGCACTGGCTTCAGTACTTATAAAATAAAAGGATCAGAGAAAAGCCAGATTGATATTTCAAAGGGGAAATCTGCAGATTTTGGCAACTGACTGACTGATGGCAAGGTAGAGAGACTGGTCAGGGTTTCAACCGTGGGCACCAGACAAAGATCCTGCATGAACATAAATAGCACAGGTGGTCTGGTATAGACAGAAAGATGGAAACTTGGTTGCACATTGACAGTTATAGTGTGGACCTCCAGAAAGAAGTCAGGAATTAGGAGAAGTTTGTTAACCATGAAAGAATAGGAGGTCTTATAGTCATCATGGGACATAGGCATGCACAAATGAACATTCCAAGGAAAATGTAAGAGGGTTATTGAAAAATTGCATCTGTACGGTACTAATATGGTAAGGATTAGTCTAACACAAGTGCCCATAATGACATTAAAATATGAACAATGAATTTTCAACAGAGACATCTCGGGAAGTGGTATTACATTTAAATTGAGTCTTAAGAGTTGAGGCTTGAAGTTGGAATAGACAAAGAGTAGAAAGATAGAGTGGTGAGAGAGAGCGAGGGAGAGATGAGGACTATATTAGTCGGGATAGGCTTAGTTTGACTGAGGTGAATTTTGAAGACTTAGTGGCTTAGCACAGAAACAGTCTAATTCTTGGCTGTGTAAGGATGGGTTGGCAGGAATACATCCAGTGACTCAGAATTCTGGCAGTCCATCTTGTTACCACCACCTTCTTGACCTTTAGCCTCCAAGGTCACCACAATAGGGAACAGGAGGGGTGAAGAAAGCATGCCAGCTCTCAGCTGTCTCACCATGGGAGAGGCCCAAATGACCAGAAATGGTCACAGAGCCTGACCCAGCTGCATAGGAAGCTGGGAGACCTAGAGGAGTTCTTGGGAGATTGTGGGCCAGGGAGCAGAAGAATGAATTGTGTCTGCCGTGATAGAGCAGAAAAGAGCAACTGGTAGGTGGCAAAGACAAGGAGAAAATTATATTGCTCATATAGAGAGGGAGTGTAAGCCTCAGCAATATGGAAGAACAATTTGGCCTTAGAAAGGATAGGAAAGGGAGAGCAGAACAGAAACAACTGAAACCTAAAGAAGAGACTAAAAGGGAGATGCCAAGGAAAATCCTATAGGAACAAACAGCTGCCCTCGGTCAACTGCATACAGTCAGTGGTTCTACCACCTCAGGCCAGCAGAGCAGCAGCTGCACTGGCTGCTGGGGTGCAGGGGGTGTTCCAGGGGTGAGGGGAGATGTAAGAGGAAGGCAACAAACCTGAGGAAGGGAAATGCCTCCTTCACTGTGGGCTCAAGTCACATGGACATAGAATGAATTGCATTAACAGAAAATAAGAAAAATCCTGAGTCTTCCAGAATGATGCATTTCCCCTAACGTTAGATAGATTCTCCTATTAACAGAGAACAGGAAAAAGACCAATAAAACTAGCCTCTTGACAGAACTTTTCTATTTTGATCTGAGCATGTGTCTTTGCTGTCCTTGGATCCTCCATTCTAGGCTGACATCCACTATAATAACCTAAGTTTTCTGACCACATTGAAATTCATGCACCAAGTATTTCATGAGGCAAGTGATGTCATGGTCCTTGTGCTGGGCTCTAGTGGTGTAGGCAAAAGATGAAATGAACTTGTTTTTCCAAAGCATGGATCTTGTCAGAGGACGTGGTGAGCTGGCCCAGGGTCTTGGTGCACCAATTGCTCCAGATCCACAACTCCTCATGAAGGAGGAAGAAAGCACTTAAAAGAGAGAAATGTGCACAAAAGTTGTCACTGAATGTTGTTAGAAGCAAAACTCTTTACAAAACCACCTTAAATGAACCTTTACAGTGATTTCCCTGCCTCTTCCAACTCATCCTAGCCTTTTCTAAGTCTGCCACGTTTTGAGAGTCATGAAGAGAAAAAATGTAGAGGTGAGATGAGTCCACAGGAAAGTGTTAAAAAAGACTCTGGAACTCTAATGGAAAATTACATCAAGTGCCCTGGGTTTACAGTTCCTGCATCTTCCTGGGACAGAGTCTGAGAAAGTGCTGCTCAGAGCAAGCTGTAAGAATAAGAGATGCTCGCTACTCTGGATATTGTGCTTTAGGTCTGGATATTGAATGACCAATGTGAACTTTCAGCTCCCTGTGACAGGGTTTAATTTTAACTCATCCATCATCATCGTTCTGATATCATGAAAAATAATATATATGTTCAGAATTTACTGTTTGAAACTCCAGACTATTGAAGCCTTAGCTAAATATACTACCCTTACGCTGGATCTAAAAAGCAAACCAAAGAAGTACACCTAACAGAAGAGGTGAATTTTGAAGCATTCACTGTCTTCAGCATCAGGGTGTGGGGAACAGGGAGGAGGGACAATCTGTGGAATTGGGAAGGAATTGGGTCTATCCATCTGTGCCACAAAAGAGACATGCAAATATTCTGCCACTTCTTCCTTTTAGGATTCAAAGCTGAGACAGCACCCCAGCTTCCTCTGGACCTTGTGGGTCAGCCCACAGGGTTATCCTCTGATGCCAGTCAGGAACACATCTTCTAGTAATCAGATTGACCAAGAGGCTACACAGATGTGGAAAATACTTAATGATTAGTATCTTGTGACCCTGAACAAGTCCTTGGCATCCATCCCTCTGCCTCAAGTTCCTCTTCACAATGTGAGAATGACAGTATTTCCCTTTACCAACCTCAAAAGCTCATTGTGACATTTGTGCAATCATGAATGGCAAAGTTCTTTGAATTGGTAAGGCCACATTTTCCCACTGGAGTTAGATCTCCCTGCTTTGGGCTCCCACAGCATCTCATGATTATCCTGGCACGGGATGGCTTGCATGGCTCTTCTCCCTCCCAAGCAGGATCAGTGGTTAATAAGAACTTTAAATGATAATAATCATAATGTAGCTATCAGCATCTACTTTTGCAGATTTTAAGCCATGCCAGGCACTGTGCCAAGTGTTCTAGATACGTTATTTTCATTTCTCATAACACCCTACAAGTTAGCTTAATGTATGAATAAACTCTGAAGGCTTAAGTACGTTGCCCTGAGCAATAAGTTAGCAGAAGGGCTACAGACATGAACGGGGCCTCAGGAGGGTTGGTGACCAGATATTCAACTGATAGCAATACTGTCGTTCAAGGCAGCAGTTCTCAAATGTGGTCCCTGAACCCACAGTAGCAGTTTCACCTGGGAACTGTTTGTAAGTGCAATCTCTGAGTAAGAGGCTCTAGACTAGTGACTCTCAGAAGCTGGCAAGCATCACAGTCATCTGGAAGATTTGTTGAAACCCAGATTACTAGGCCTCTCCCTCAGAGTTTCTGACTCTGAAATGTGATCTGATAATTTGCATTTCAGACTAGTTTCCGGGTGATGTGGTTCTGCTGTTCCCAGGATCACACTTTGAGAACCACTTACTTAGAGATTCTTAATAGTTTTGTGTCATAAATACCTTGATAGAGGTGATGCTACAGATGTCCCTCAGAATACTGTTGTACAACTGGTGAAACAAAATGCAAAAGTTATAAATAAATGTATCTGGGTATTTTCTAAAGTTATATAGTAACATAAATCTCTTTTTCAATACATGAAATAATAAGACGTAGCATAATACATCATGTAACTGCCATATTTCAAAGTAGTCTTAAGCAAAGGCATGTGTAGCAATCAAAGAATAAGAATAAAATACCTGTGATTTTTATCGGTTACAAAATCAGAGGTGCTGCTCCTACCTTGGTGCTTTGTCGCCTATATGGATAATTGAATGTGGTGCCAAATCCAGTTAGCGGTTAGTGAAAAGAAAATGTCAATTATTTCCTCCTGTAGTAGCTGCATCTAACTTGACCCTCTGTGAGCCCCTCCTCCTGGTACCCAAGCCTTTCCCTTGAGAATGGGCTGCACTTACTAACACTTCCAAAGAATATGGCGAAAGTGATGATGTCACTTTTGAGATTAGGTTATAAAAAGACTGGTACTCACCATGGGCATGCCTTCTGTATTAGTCTGCTGGGGCTGCCATAATAAAATTGGCACAGATTAGGTGACTTAAACAAAATAAATGTATTTTCTCACAGTTCTGGAGTCTGGAAGTCTAAATTCAGTGTGCCGGCATCACCTAGGTTTTGGTGAGGGCTCTCTTCATAGTTCACAGACAACTTCCTTCTTGCTGTGTCCTCACATGACCTTTCCTAGGTGCCCATGGATAGGAAGAGAGAGATCTCTTTTCCTCCACTTATATGGCCCCATCCTATCACATTAGGATTCCACCCTTATGCCCTTCATTACCTTCTAGAAGTCTTACCTCCAGACACGTTCTCATTGGAGATTAAATACTCAACATATGGATTTAAGAGAACACAATTCCATCCATAGCACTCTTTCTCACTCTCTCAGGTCATTCACTGCAGGGGAAGACAGCCACAGCGTTGTCTGGTTGAGAGAGGCCCACCTGGCTTGGGATCAAGATATACCAACAACTATATAAGTAAGCTTGAAAGTAGAGCCCCAACCCACTTCACTTAAGCCATTAAATAAAACCATTGCCCTCACAGTTTGCCTGCAATTTCATAAGAAACCTTGATCTTCAGACAGCCAGCTAAGCCACGTATGGACTTGTGACCCATAGAATCCATGAAATAATAAATAAGTTACTTTGTGCTGCTGAGTTCTGGGGTAATTTGATACCACACAATAGAGAATTATTATGCTAATGTAAATTCATAAGCATCCTGAATTCTGTCCTTAAGAATCTTCTGGAATAGTCATTGTCTTTCCACAGGCCCCCCTCTCTGAGGAACATGGGTGGCCCATGCAGATCAGTGCAATCAAAGCAGGGGCCACCCTTTGGGAGGACCCCTGTAGCCCCATGGGGATCAGAGCTGCTGGGGTGTGGCAGGGCACAGGTGACGATGTGATTGTTGCCAGCTGCTCCTTTCCTCTCTCTCTTAGACTCTCTGGGGCACAAGGTCCACCTCCTGCAGAAATCATAGTTCTAGTAAGTCTTAGTATATCACCACGGAAAAGGCCCTGAGACAAAATCCAGTCAAATTTCCTCTCTGAGGATTAAATTGAGCCTCAGGGAGAAGGATACTTAACCCAGGATGACTTAGTAGCAGAGGTGAATCTGAAAGAAGGACGTCATCATCTTGGGCCAACACTTTTTTCTATACTCCAATAATTTCTCTGGAAAAGATTTCAAGAGAATCAGTTCTGATTTCAGCCTCTCGTACATACCATATAGTCTATGCTTTGCTTAATGCCTTAGAAGGTGTTACCACTGAGCCTCTAGGTCAGAGATTTAATGTGGTGGGTTTATTTTTCTTCCCCAAAGCTCTGTTATTCTCCAAAGTGTTAAATCTTTGAAGGTGGTGGAAGGACTATTAAAATGTCAGTGAAAGTTAAATAATCCTCCCTGAAGATGGAGAGACATGAGTCATTGAGTCATTCTCTAGAGGACATTATGGTCAAAGCCTTTTGTCTGTTATAGATATCAAAACATATTCTATGTTTGAAGCTTTTCTCCGGAAAACTTGAAAACCTTACACATATAATCTTACTTTGAAAAGAATGGATCTTGGTACTTTCACCTGCAGACAGGGAAACTGAGGATCAAAGGGGTTATAGCTGCTTCCAATGTATCTGTTAAATGGACAGTGAATATCAAAGGGATCTGGGCTCCATTAAGCCCTCTCTGAAATCTTTACCTTCTACCAATATTAGGACCCCTGCTGTAGTGCATGCAGCTAGATAGCAGGACTGTGACAGCCTGCCACCTCTGTGTCACATTGACTTGTCACTTTGAGAAGTGACATCATATAATAACTTTGGGATGAGACCAGATTAAATATTCCAGTTCATCCTTCACTAACTGTCTGACTTTAAATAAGTTCCCCAACCCTTCTGAACATCCACTTCCCCTCTGGTAGTACTTATCAGCCCTGACTGTGCATCAGAATACCCTGGGGAGCTTTAAAAAACAAACAAGCTAAATAAACACACAAACAGGGAAGAGCTCCATCTCCAAAATCAGAATGAGGAAGTCTGAGATAGGGCTGGACATTTTTTCCTCTGTTTGACTGTGATTCCTTGTTTAATTTAGGAGTTTTCGTATTTGGCAATTATATGTTATTGCTATTATTACACTTTTTAAAATCCAATTTCTCCCAAGCAGGGTTCAAAACACTAGTTGTCAAATGAAACAATAATTCTTTCCAGAAAGGAATATCTTAGGCAAGCATTGGCAGGAAATTCTCATTTCTAAGAGTTGGGCACAGTGGTGGTTTCTCATGAGCTCCCTCCTTCACATGCCACTTCATTTGTAGATGCCACATGTTGGTAACAGGTCCCTGAGCGGCTCAATTGGATCAGTTCTAATCCAATACAGCGCAATGCAGGAATGGATTTAAGAGGTGAGGCTTGTAGGACTGGGGATGTGGCTCAGTGGTAGTGCTTGCCAAGCATACATGAGGCCCTGAGCTTGATCCCCAGAACTGCGGGGTCAGGGTGGGAGGGAGTCCGTGAGGGGGAAGGTGAGTAGAATGGTTAGAGAATATTACCCACTCATTGGATTTTGTGCAGAAGGGACCTCTAGCTTTGACTTTCTGCCTCTTCAGGGCATGCTGATGCTCAATGGAGTGTGCTTATCAGCTTTACCACAAGCTATATGCTGTCACTTCCCCGTGTGAGGTCTCCCTGACAGGCACAATTATGTTGTCCATCATCTGCTGGTGAGCGCTTTAATACTTCTCACATATTACAAAGCACTTCCCATTCACACACCCTCTCCAAATTGTTCCTTCCAAGCTTCCTTCTTCTCTCTTGACTAATTTATTTGTCAACTTAGTCCCAGTTTCTAGTTTACTTCAGCTATAATTGGTTATAATAGCTCTGGTAACTTGTAGTTAGTGCTGAAAAAAGACAGTTTGTGCTCCTACCATTCTAAACTTAAAATTTAGCAATTACAAACCCTTAACCCTCCTGTGATGAGGATACTTTGCAATTTTAGCATTCATGCCTTCACACATATTCCCATCACCTAACAAAAGTCTGTTTTCTCTCAATTTTCCACTTAGGTATTCCTGACAATTTCCACCTTTCCTTCATGACTCAATTCAGTTGTTTTACTTCTCTGGGTGATTTCCCTTGGCCACCCCTCCCCATAATCAACTCTTTCTAGGATTATTTTCCAAGCAATGATAGCAGGTGGAGGGTAGAGGTCTTAGGAGAGACTCTTCTTTGCATCACCAGTGCCTGCCATGCTGCAGGAGTCCTTAAGTATTTATTACCTGAATGAATGAATTGATCCAGTGGTCACACTTAGTGGCCCATACAGAGAACCTTTTGAGTATGATTGTTGGGTTGCTGTCTAGCACAGAAGTTCTGTGCACCAATGAAGTGGAGTTTTCAATACTTAATTGAAGAATTAATTTAGTTACATTTTACTATTCCAGGCCTAACATAGTGCTAAGCTCTAGATAGTTGGAAGAGTTTATCTGCAGATGAGCCATAGCTTTTTAGGTTATGATAGAAGACAGTCTCGCCCAGGGAAGGGTCCACCCCATGGGTATGCAGCCTGTGCAGTCCAACAGGGCCCTGTGCTTAGAAAAGCCTGCTCTTGCTTTAATGCTCAGCTTGTGACTGTGTTCACTACTTTATATTTTTTAAACAAGAAGCTTGCATTTTAATTTTGCATGGAAACCCACAACCATGTCATCAGTCCTAACTGGAGAGCTACTTCCAAATCACTTGGCAAGTATTCCAGAGATTTTTGGTGCAGTCATTAGGATCTCCTTGACTCTGCGACTGCTGCTGCCTTCTGTCTTATTTTGACTATTCAAAAGGCCAAGGAGCTGTCGACCCCAGGAGTTGGTATTCTGCCCCGGGGAATATGCCAGCTTTAGTCATCACTCAATGAACAACTTTTAAATGGTACTTTAAACAGAAGTAATTAGAGAGTCTATTTAAAAGTACAGTAATTGCTAACTTAAAAAGTATTGCTAATTCTATAGACCTACTCATAGGAACTTTGTGTTTTATTTCATATCATCCAAAGGCATATTTCAAAGGCAGAAAAAAAAGAGCAGTCAGTTTGAGCTGTTTGACTATAATGGGATTCTATTTGCCTTTCACAAAGGATGAGAGAAGAATTTTAGGCTACCCATTTTCTTTAACTGATTAATTTGAGTGTAAAAATCAGTTTTAAAAATATTCCTTGAAATAATTTTATAATGAAATCTTTGACAAAAGTAATTTTTTAAAGTAGTGTCTATCTTTCTGAAGATGAACTGAAAGGAAGAATGGAAATACCCAGAAGAAAAGCCTATACAATACATATCTTTTTCTCTAATTATGTTGAATGGTGTGTATGTTGAGAATTAAATTGGCTTGGAAAATAACTTGAAAAAACTTGACTGCTCTCCAAAATTGATATTAAAAAATTATTTTCCATAAACATGATTTTTGTAATAGTTACTTTACTCATTATGAACAGGCTCTGTGCCCCTTTGTATATATGTGTGTGTATCTGTGTGTGTGTACATATATGTATATATATATCACTATATATATATTTGTGTGTGTGTGTGTGTGTGTGTGTGTGTGTAATGAAGGTACCATAATTTATTTAACTGGTTCTCACTATAGAAAATCTAATAATTATCAGCTTTTTTCACAAATGAAAATATCTGTTTAACAATAAATTTTATCTATCTACATAGGTTTTATATAGTCTTTTTAGATATTCCTGATTTCTCTACATTGCACCCTTTTGAGGTACAATGTTTAAATTCTTTTAACATGTAAATTTGCAGTGGGCATATGTACAATATCTGCATTCCCTGTACATGTTCATTAGCATGATGGTATACTTGCTTTGGTCCTTTGATTGTTTCCTCTGCAATTCAACACTCATTACTCTCTGTGTGCCAGGATCTGTGCTCAAAACTTGAGACAAAAATGAATAAGACAGTTCCCTCAACTGCAGTATATATACACAATGGAATATTATTCAGTCATAAAGAAGAATAAAATTATGGCATTTGCTGGTAAATAAGCCAGTCCCAAAAAACCAAAGGCTGAATGTTTTCCCTGATAAGTGAATGATGATACATAATGGGGGTGGGGGTGGGGCTAAGAGAAGAATAGAGGAAATTTGGATTACCTAGAAGGAAATCAGAGGGGGGAGGGGGTGGGGTTATGAAAGATGGTGGAATGAGACAGACATTACCATATGTACATGTATGATTACACAAATTGTGTAACTTTACATCATATGCAACCACGGAAATGAAAAGTTGTAACCCATTGTACAATGAATCAAAATGCAGCCTGTAAAAATTAAAAATAAAAAAATAAAACTTCACTAATTAGGAGAGAGGACACACATACAACTAATGATAATGCAAAAATAATATTAAGGGATCACAAAGGAGGAAGTAACTAAAGACATTAAGGAAGCTGTTCCAGAGGAGACACCATGAAGAGAATGTAGGGTTTTGACAAGAGAACGAGGGACAACAACATTCTGAGTAGAAGGCAAAGCAGGAGCACAGGCCTGGCAAAGTAAATCCCTAGTATCTTTGATCATGACTACAATGGAATAACACAATGGGTGGGGAACAGGAGATGACACTGGAAAGATGGGTTGTGGCCAGATCTAAAGGACTGGAATACCATCCTTAAAAGTTTTTGCTTCTATCTATAAGAAGTAAGAAGTCAGTGACTATCTAGTCTATTTTCTGTTGCCATAACTGGATACCACACATGGGGTACTTAAAAAACCTCATAGTTCTGGAGACTGGGAGGACAAGGGTCCATGTTTGGTGAAGGTGTCCTTGCTAGTGGGGCTCTGCAGTGTCCCAAGGCAGGGAAGAACATCACATGGCAAAAGGGGCACATACAGGAGACAGAGACAAACTGACTTTAACAGACCCACTCTAAAGATAACCCACTAACAATTATTTCATTAATTCATGAATGGTTCAATCCATTCACAAGGGCAGAGTCCTCATGAGCTACTTACCTTGTAAAGGGCCCACCTGGTCACACCTGTTAAGACCTCATAGTGAAAACTGAAGTCCAATATGCGTTTCGGTGGAGTCAATCAAGCTACAGAAATGACCATTTCGGCTGCTGGGGAAAGCCTGGATCCAGAGTTCTAGGAGTTCCACTGCGGTAACGTTGGCCAAGAGGGGATGTTTCCTGTGCTGTGCATAGTTAGAACTCTTACTACAGTCCAGGTAAGACAGAATGAGAGCCTCGTGTGCATGGGAGTATTTCCACAGGATATTCAAGAAAACCATCAGATAGAGATTCAAAAGAGCCTGGTGTTCTAATTCATGGGAGAGGGAAGTTGGGAGAAGATACATAGCATGCTCTACACTAGCTAGTTAAGTAACTCCTTTAAGGTACTATGCTCCTGGAGTCAGGGATGATACCTTTGGTCCCACTTTTCCCAACTCACTTTTACATGCTTTAAGTGTAAAAGCAGGTGGCACTTGGGAAATCTTTATTAAATAGAGGAGTAACTGCCAGTACCTCCTGTGAAAAAGACATAAACATTCCATTTCTCAAAAGAAATAGCGCTGTCTTGTGTAGCATAAGGATAAGACTGAAGCAAAGGAACACAATGACATATTCAAGAACCAAAGCTTTGTTTATCATTTTTCTTCAAAGGATAATCCTTATAGATTAAATAAGAGCATGACTTAATCACCAAACCTGGGTCATAAAGACTGTGGAATCTAAATATATGAATGGGATTTCAAGCACTGATAAATAGGCATTAATAGAAGGCAGGAGAAACTATTCACTCAGAGACAAGTTTAGTAGGTGGCCTGGAGCCTGGGGTCAGGGAACTAACTGTATGGGACATGAAGGAACTTGGGGGGTGATTGAATGTACTATATCTTGATGGGAGCATACGGTAAACCTAGGTCATTCCATAATGTAAAACATTTGTTGGAATTCTTGAGGTGGACCCTGAAATGTATTCATGTTGTTTTATGTGAATCAGGACATCTCAGTGAAATTGATATAAAAATAAACAAAAATTGTTGTAATTGCTTCGAATTATTTCTTCTCCAGTTACTTACTCTATTTAAATTCAAATGTCCTTATGAAAGTCAGTTTATAGCAATTTAGTACTACCTGCATTATGCCAGATTCTGTGAAGGTGACAGAAGGCAAAGAGGTGAATATACAGACAGGCCCTTGTCTGTATATTCTTATACAGAGCAGCTGCCAGTATAAGATACCGAAATGAGCATAGCATAGCATAACTCTTGATAGTTTTGAAACTTCTCAGGAGGAAAGGAGAAAAAAAGTACATAATGGCCAGATCAAAATAATCTTGTGCATTTTTTGTGTTGGTGATTCTGGTCATTTGGTTTCAGTGCTGATTCTAATATCTCTAACATTCTCATATATACAGCTGAGTTATTCTGACATTGGGCTAGATCCTTGGAGATGATCCTAACACTGGGGGTTATTTCTCATGGAAGCATAAAATCTTATGCTTGTATATCTAAGCTATACAAGTGGATTCTGAAAGATTAATCAAATGATATTAATATGCTGTGTTAAGCTTTCTTCCCACCCAGAAGATTCCAGTAGCTCATCATGATCCAGCTTAAAGCAGATTTTTCCTTTGTCGATGTCAGCCTACTTAGGCTCAGGTCCAGAAACTTAATGAGTAGTTGGGTAGAAAAGGTAGCCCATTGGAAACAGTAATGAAGGGAGCTCTATTTGTTGAATTTGAAAATGGGTTATGATGCTGGAAGATAATCTCAGATCTCAGCTTGCCTGGGCTCTGCCACTCTTTAAACAATGAAGACCCACTGAAGTTCAATGATCTGCCCAAGTATATGTGTGTAGTTTGGTCAGATCATAAGCTAAAGGGAAGATCTTTTGTCTTTAGGATTGGACCACACTGCCTTCATTTTAAGCATTTAAAACCTGGCTTTTTCATACCATAGTGATACATGCATACCCATTCTTATAGCAGCACAATTCCTAATAGACAAACTATGGAACCAGCCTGGATGTCCATCAACAGATGAATGGATAAAGAAAATGTGGTATACGTACACTATGAAGTTTTATTCAGCCATAAGGAAAAATGAAGTTATGTAATTTGCAGAAAAATAGATGAAACTAGAGACCATCATGTTAAGCGAAATGTGCCAAATTCAGAAGGTCAAGGGTCATATGTTTTCTCTCATATGTGGAAACTAGAGAGGAAGAAGGAAAAGATAGGTAGGAAGACGAGGATCTCGTGAAAATCAAAGGGAGATCAGTGGAGGAAACTGACCAGGGAGTGGGAGGAGGAAAGAGAGATGAGAAGTGCTTGTGAGGGATATTAGTCAAATTGTATTGTTATATTGTATGCGTGTAACAACAAATTCAATCATTATATAAAACTATAACATACCAATAAAAAATGTGGGGGGAAAAAAACAAAACCTTGATGTCCAGAGGTCCATCTTCCTCTTTGGCCAAATTGAAAGGAACCTAGACTCCATTTCAAGGCCTTCCAGAAGAGAAATTATAGATGTGGCAGCCCATCCCAGGATTTCACAGCTTTCCCTGCAGGGACTGTCTGTGTGCTATTTCTCTCCTCCAACACCATTCCACAAAATTCCATTATATATTACTTCCTTTGAGCAAATATGGTTTTTAATCATTCTCTTTTTACTTGATTTTAATCCTCTGAAGGTCGGCCTGCTCCATTTGCCACAGTTAATGCACAAAAACTTCACTTCTAATGAAAGTCAAACTTCTCTTGGTAGCCAGGCATTTTAGCATTTTAAGAAGCTAAGTAGCTCCATCCTCATTAAATTAGGCTCAAATTGGAGAAGAGAATTACATACTTAAAAACACAAATGCCAAATGATGGATTAATGTTATACCTTAATGTAACACATTGTGACATGAAGTAGGAACATTAGACCAATTAGCAAGAGAGTCCTCTGCTTGGGTTCATCTTTTCTGCTGGATATGTAGTAAAAGGATGGCAATTTGAAAAAATGGCATTTATCAAACTCCTTTGGAAAGAAAGTTTCCCCTTTAGTGACATGACCTGAATTTATTGAACAAAGGCAGCACCCCATCTCCTGATAACATAGCAAAGACTCACTAGAAGTACTGCCACTGCATTAACATTTATGCTTCTGACCTTATTCCTAAAAATCACTGAAATCCATTGCAATTGTGTCTAAACTGTGGTTTTAATACGGTTCAGAACTCTATCCCAATTTTTTTCCTTGAGAACTAGCAAATCCTAAGTGGTGTCATTTAGCATATTTTTTGTTGTTTGTATGTTTGTTTTTCCCCTGTCCCTTGCTATTCTGGTCCTGCTTCCTTGTCAATCTGATTGTAACAGAGAAGAAGGGGCAACAATAAATCTCCTAGCTCCTCCTGGTGCAAATGCCAAAGATACTGTCAAAAGTAAAATGTATGGAGAGATAAGTATGGGGAGTGTGGGTTAGCAACTTGCTGGGGAAAAGAGATAGTTTTCTTCTAGGGTAAAACAGAAAAACCCATCACTGGGTTTAAATTGACAGAATCTGCCTGGAGGAGAGCCGTGGTCTTTGTGTGACTGATTAATGTCAGCCTTGTAAAGCAGCACTCTAACATCAGGGCTAGCCCCAGCAGGGGGCTCGTATAACAGGGTATCTCATGCTTAGGGCATCAGGGTCCAGCCAAGTGCCTCTGAAGAGGTCTGGAAGGGAAAGTGACAGACCTGGAACACAGGTGATGATATTTTTAATTATACTAGAGCTGTTTGTCCCAGTGAAGGAGGCACAGATAGCCACTAAACACACTTTCCTTTCAGGCTCTGCTCCTGTAGAGAGTGGCAGGGTGCAAATCCAATCCCCTGCTTTTTCTACTTCAACACTATTTCAGAAAAGTGAGTCAGAAATTACCTTGCTCCATAAACTGATCTTTGGGCCTGCAGAGGTGAAATATCCAGGTGCAGATCTCCTAAAATCCCTAAGGAAATTGAGCAAGAAACCTAGGGAAAACAGGACTTCTCTTCTTGTTCTTTATGCTTGCCTAAAATGCTGGTGGCACCAAACAAGTCCATCAGCCACTGGCTTATGTATCAATGAAATGGGTTTTGTAGTTGCCAGTACATGCTCAGATGAAAGACCCTCAGGCAATCCCTGCTCATTCTTGTGGGCAAGAGTAATGTACCATATGCTGGGGGTGGAATTCAATCCTACAGGGAATGTGTGTAATATAAAACCTTGTGATGTATTTATGTCGATATCTGCTGTGTCTCCATACATGCACCTTCATGACTTTGAGATGTGTCCCAAGACCATCAAATCAGTTAAGGCAATTTCTATGGAGCATGACCCATTCTGACATCAGGTTGGGCTATTGTTTTCCAGGTGCAAACTTCGTCACCACTGCAACCCTCCTTGTGTTCACCCCAGGGATTTTTGGTGAAGAATTTAATCTTGTAGCCACTCTAGAAAACAGTCAGAATGAATCCCTAAGACTTCTACTCTAGAGCCTTATTTCAAGGGACTGCAAGAGAAGAACACCCTCTTGTTTTTAATTCCAGCACAAATAAATCTGAGGTTGATATTTATATATCACAGGGTAGTTGTTTTGAAAGAGAATAAAAGTAAATGATGGAATTTTGGGGGGAAAAATGGACTCTCTGGAATGGAACCAAGAAAAAGCTCTCTGTCAACCTTTTGGTTAAAGCCACATAATGCAAATATGTGATCCCCTTCAGATATATGATTTTATTAGTTTTCTCGGAATTTGGGCTTAAGGAAAAATTATATGTTGGGAGAGTAAAATGTTTAACTCTTGTTGAATGCCTGCCTCCTTGGTGAGGTGTTATAATAGTAAAAAAATAAAAGAAAAGAAAAGCACAGCTAGGCCCTCCCCTTTAAGATTCTATATCCTAGAGTTCCAGAACTCACAAAAGACATTTTTGGGTGGTTTTCATAGCAAAAGACCACAACTGACAACTGTCTTCATGAAGAGCCTTTAGCATCATATGGCACTTTTCCCCTACAAAGTTGTTACATTTTCCTTCTTATGAAGCACAGTGACTAAAGAAAATTTGTGATCAATACCATTTTGAAGTGCTGAAATCCTCCAAAGAAAACAGTTACATCTATCTTCAGTCTAATCATCATTCACTAATTTGTTGGTCGTTGATGGATGTTTCCTGGTTGGTATGTTTTAACTTTAGTATGTGTTAAGATAAGACAGTCTTTTGGTAACTACGTGAATTTTTTAAAATCACAGAACTAGAAAGTTCCTTCAGACTACATCTGCTCCCCTCCTTGATGGAATGCTTCAGAATCCTGTAGTCCTTAGATTACCTTTTTATCCCTTAAACTCCATTATGACTTCATCCAGTGTCATGGCTTTGCATGTTATCTGTCTACTGATGACCTTCAGCTTGGGCTTCTCCACCCAACTCCAGTCTCCTCTACCTAACTTCTCACTTGAAATCTCCACTGAATATTTAATATCCATCTCAAACTTAATCCTCAGAGGACTTTTGGACTTTCATCCAATATCTAGTCCTCTTGCATCCCTCTCCATCTCAGCTCATGATAACTCCCTCTCTCCAGTTGCTCAGGTCAAAACTGAAAGTCATCCCAGAAACCTCTTTCTCTACCGTCCCAGTTTGATACTTTTACCAAACCAAAAAAATAAAAAATAAAAACAAAAAACAAAAAAAAAACAAACAAACAAAAAAGAAAACTTTCCTTTTTCATGACCCCTAGTTCAGAATACATGCTCAGATCTGGAACGCCATCCCTTATCACCATGCCCAGCACCATCGCCCTTGTTCAAGCCGCCATGATCATATGTATGCAATCTTACAGGGGTTCTCTGACTGATGTATCTGCTTCTGCTCTGACTGCCCTTCAGTCTGTACACAACCAGAAGCTGAAGGGATACAGCTGATATCTAAGCCACATCCCATGACTCTCCTCTCAAAATCCTCCAGTGGCTTCCACCTTACCACCATGACCCCACTGAAATGTAAAAACTTTCTTAAGAAATGCTAGACTCTCATCCATTGCTGGAACTTCTAGCACCTAGAATTGTGCTTGGTAGAGTCTGAATAAATATTCCTTGAAGTCATTAATCAATTAACTGGTTAGTTTCTGTTTATCTTTCTGTGGCACATTTTTACCCATGTATCTATTAGTAGCGGAAAATTTTTCTTAAAGACTTTTTTGGGGGGGCGCAGATTACATATTAGCAATAACCACTGAATTCTGATGTTCGTTGTCAGTATTCTCCCAGTTTTTTAAGCTTTTAATTTAGTTGTATGTTTTTGAATGCCTGCCTCCTTGGTGAGGTGTTATAATAGTAAAAAAAAAAAAAAAAAAAAAAAACTGACGGTTTCATTTCTGTTGTACCACAGTTATTTTTTACATGGCTCTTTAAAACTCAGCAGAACCTTCATATTTTAGTGCATAGCGTCTAGCTACGTTCTTGTCTGCTCACACGCTTGTGTCACCTCCCACAGGCATCAACAGGAAGGTGGTGTACTCGCTGGCAGACTCAGCCAACGGGTTCTTCTCCATTGACAGTTCTTCTGGCATCATCGTCCTGGAGCAGCACCTGGACCGAGAGCAGCAGTCTTCCTACAACATCACTGTGCGGGCCACTGACCAGAGTCCTGGACAGTCCCTTTCCTCTTTTGCCACTGTCACCATCACTGTCTTGGACATTAATGACAACCCCCCTGTGTTTGAGAGGAGAGACTACCTGGTGACTGTACCTGAGGATACCTCCCCTGGCACCCAAGTCCTTGCTGTTTTTGCCACCAGCAAAGATATTGGCACAAATGCTGAGATTACATATCTCATCCGGTCTGGGAATGAACAGGGGAAATTTAGAATCAACCCAAAGACAGGTGGGTAAATAGCAACCTACTTAGAATTCAAAGCCTCACAACTTCCTGCTCCTCCTCTAACTCAAAGTACCCTTCATAGTGGGCTCTTTTTCTTCATGAAAGCAGGTGTTCTGGTGGCCGTGTCTACAGCACTCTGCTTCTAAGAATGCCCCTGCTAAATTTCAACCTTCTTACTTTGGGCTTACTTGGCAAAACTTGACCCTAGATTTGGCTTCAAGATTTCTATCAAGGAAGATGTGGGAGAGGCAGTGTGCTTCCTCCATGGAAGCACATTGAGAGGAAGTAGTATTTGCATTTCAAGCATGTGTGTGTGAGAGTGAGTGTGTTTGTGTTTCACTTGGATCATATGTGCTGGAAGATTCTCCTAGAGATAAGCTTCCACCTGCCTCTGTCCACGTTTAGACTCCACCCTCTGGTCACTGGCCAAAGAGGACCTTGGTTATGATCTGCACCAGTGACCTGCAGGCCTTCCCACACCAGTACCCCATGTTCACTACCAGTTGGTGGAAATAGCACAGCATTTGAGCCCTGTTCATTCCATCTGGTCAGAGCATCATCATTCCTCACCATACTTTTCAAAATCTGGAGGGGATGTACAGCATCACCTAGGGAAAAGGTGCCTAGAAGCAAATATATATATATATATATATATATATATATATATATATATATATATCTCCCTTGAGCTTTCTCAACAGTGAGTTAACAAATCATAGAGGCATTTTAGGGTAAGTAAAGAGAGTAATTCAGAAAAGGAGTTTGAATATTTTGGAAGGCTTATCACACTACTCTTATATTTTCATAGAATTTGGATTTTTATTTAAAGCCCTTTTGTAGATATTCTCATTTGTTAACCAATCCCCCTATGGATAGGCAAGGCACCACCCATTTTGCAGATAAGGAAAATGAAACTCTCACACCTTCCCACCTTTGAGCCTATCCCTCATTACTTGAAGATTACATATCTGTTCAGAAGGTGACAAAGGAGGTCCACTGTCTTTTGGGATAGTTACCATATACAAATAAGAAGGTATAATTAGCAACACTATTTACCAGGGGAAATATGCTAGATTATTCTCACATATTCCAAATGAGAAAAACAAACCTTCAGAGAGGTTATGTATGTATTTTCCCCAGTGTCCACCTTTGGTAAATGAATTATCCTGGATATGAACTTGGCTCTTCCTGACTCGAATTCATGTTCTAACCTTGATATAACACTACCAACTGTTGGAACACCAGACAAGCAGAAGATACAGTTCTCACCTTTGGGTAGAAATATTGGTGAGCAATTGCACTAGCAGCTTCTCTCAGCAGTCCCTCTGTTTATTAAGGTCATTACTTCAAATTAAAATGTATGGGAACTTCCCTTATTTAACTATATTAGCTTCAGTGTCTAGTTATGGACATTGTATGAACACCATGGGGAAATGGGTAAGTACCATTTAAATCTGGCATTGGACAATGGGACTGGATTGCAAAATAAAGCAGGAGGCGTGATAAGTGCTAGAAAAATTTAATTGTGGGGACAGAGGCTGTTTGGTAGGAATGACTTCTGTTTCTCACCTTAAGTAGAAGTAGACTATTATCAGTCTTAGTAACGAGTCCTCTGTCTGAAATTGTGAGTGGATGTGACCTCCCTTGTCCTAATGATTGTTTCCCAGGTTAAAGAAAAGTAAATGGCTTTGAGAACTGCTCTGTAGGTAGTACAATGGCCAGCTGCCAATCACAGCATACAGAGACAGGTCTCCTCACGAGAAAGGGCTAGGAGAGGAGGAATATAGCACTCAAAGAGCCCTTCCAGTGGTGGCACCTAACTAGCTGTTTTTAGTTGTTCTAATTGCTTGATTTAGACAACTCTGTGACATGGTCATTATCATCTCTTTTCTAAAGACACTAAACTCACACTTAATATTTTACCACTGTCTGATTCCCAAGTAAATCCTTTGCCCTATGTCACTATACCTTGAAATTTCTGAGATCTTTGCCCTCTTTGTGCCAAAATAGTGTTAGATAAGCACATCATAACTTGACAAAACACTTTTGTGGTTAATTCAATTTCAGCTAAGTCTGCAAGTATTTACTTGCTGATGAGGAGCAGGGTCATATGATCACAACTACACATCTCAACTCATTCTGGGTATTCCTGGGTCCACCTGAGGAACTGAGAGACATTTATCAGGGATGCTTGCCCTTGCCCCTATTCCCTAGTTGCATGAGCAGAGATTTTCATGCTGCTTGAAAGACGTTCAGAAAATGTTATAGAAGCAAGCAAAGATTTTTCATTTCTTTATTGTTGTGTTTGATGGATAGCTGTGCTTTACTGAAAGCATTAATCAGACTTTTGGAATGCTTTCAGGGAGGCATTAAATAAATTCCTGAATATCTAAAATTCTTGGCTGGAGATGATGTTGTAAATATTACCATGATTATAGAATGGCTGACCAATGTTTTTCCCTAATCAAATCTAAAGCTCCCCATTTTTCTTCAAAGGGGGTATTTCTGTCTCAGAAATCCTGGACTATGAATTATGCAGAAGATTTTACCTGGTGGTAGAAGCTAAAGATGGAGGCACCCCAGCTCTCAGTGCCGCAGCCACTGTAAGCATTAACCTCACAGATGTGAATGACAACCCTCCCAAGTTCAGTCAAGATGTCTATAGTGCTGTCATCAGTGAAGATGCCTTGGTGGGAGACTCTGTCATTTTGGTAAGTGCTAGGGATGCCTAGATATCTGAGACGAATGTTCCTTATTATAGTGAAGAAGTTACAAAGTCTACGTTGGATTTTCTTCACTTTCCCTTTTCCGTGTCTTTGTATCCCCAAGAGTGCTAGTCAGACACAAGCCTTTCAATGGTATTATCTCCAATTTGATCAGATAGAATGGATCAGATAGATTAATTTGTATCAAAGCTGTAAAGTGACTTTTCTCCCAGAAGTGTCTATTTCCTAGGAAACCAAAACAGACCATGGAAAGAATTTTTAATGATGGTTCCTACTAGTATATGAACTTGGATGATAACTTATTAGATAGCTTGAAGATTACTTTATTTCTGCAAAGTGTGATAAATATAGTTCATAAGGATATATTGTACATTTCAAAATCACTGAGAATAAATTTCAAATGTTCTCTCCACAAAAAAAGTGGTGTTTGAGGTGATGGATTGTTAATTAGCTTGAATTAGTTATTCCATATAATATCCATAAATCATACATCACTTTGTAACTCACAACTATGTACATTATAATTTGCTAGTTTATAGTAAAAATTATTATGTGGCTAAAGATAGACTAAAATCCCTCTCCCCCCACACAATCACAGAGTAGGGCAGTGACAAATGGGAATAAATTTAAGATTGATCAGCCACTCTTGGAGGAGCCCTTTAGAGAAGGAATTTTTTTGTGATAACACTTAGAACAAGCTGTGTGTTCAGAGAACTCAGGTTCTCTTAGGCCACAAATTACATTTGGAAAACAAGTCCCTTCCTTACCACCCTTACTGGATCCTGGGTGGGACAAGTCTTCTATCCAACCATCTCTCCTGTGATTGCCCTGGCATCAGGATGCCAGTTGCTGCAGCCTTCTACTGGATATGTTAAAGGTGGACTTTCCAAGCCCTCTCTTGTTCCTGGATAGTATCAGACTCTTTCAGTTCATATAAATCTGAACACGACCAATACAGAGTAGTAGACAGTGGGCAGCACATTGACAAATGTGATAAAGGGGAATTTTCTTGCACCTCCTTACATGGAAATGCAAAGGTTTAGATTAGAGAATGTCTGACTCTGTAACAGAAACCAATATTTGCAGAATTGGGAAGGAATCATGAAAGCATCCCCATCAGTTGACTTTGGGCTCTCACTGTCTCAGGCCTCAAGAAAATCAAGCAGACAAGCATCAGGTTGTAGGCAGATGTAAATTAGCAAAGAGATGAGATGGGGCTCCACTAGTAGTATTGTCTTCCTTCAATCAACCATCATCTCTTCCACTGGGGCTTACCACTGGCATTGGTTCCTAGGAATACTGTCAATTCTGGGACTCTAAGAATAAACCCTTTCTGTATCTCATGTGTTATATCTTTTCTATGTTTTTCTTGGTTTCCATGAAGTTAATAGCAGAAGACGTAGACAGCCAGCCCAATGCACAGATTCATTTTTCCATTGTGAGTGGAGATCGGGACAATGAATTTGCAGTGGATCCTGTCTTGGGACTTGTAAAGGTTAAGAAGAAACTGGATCGAGAACGGGTAAGCCACTTAAGGCCAACTCCTTTCCCATCCACACCTATACCTCCAACGAAATCAGAGGCACAGGCTCCATAACTAGAAATAGCAAAGTTCTCTATTCTAAATATTGAGAATAAATAGCAGTGGTTTAAAATGGAGTATGAAGCCTTTGGTTTAGACTTTCTGCCAATAATAGCAGCTGGCAATTGTTTATATATGGAAGTTTTAAAGAAAACTCAAATGTCTTTCTGGATGGCTTAAATTTCAGTCCTTCCTAGAGTGAGGGGCAGAAAAGTACCTTCACTATTAGGATTCTGTGACACTGGTTTCTTTAGTAACTTTGGTCCTAAGTGAGCAGATACAAAAAGATCCCCTGAAGGAACCTAGACCAGAAAGAATGACATAGAAAATTCCTCTGTCCAAGGTTATACTGAGTTTCTAAACCTTGTCTTTCTTGACCAAAACATGTGTCTTTGAAGAGAAATTAAATAAAGAAATAAGTGTCATAGTAGTGATGCTACAAAGCAGATAGAATCCACTGGGTGTTATATTTCTATAACCCCAGAAATACTAAAACTAATAAGAAAGACAGGTCTTTGGTGACAACTGTTGTGATAAACAAGGACCCAGAGCCATGGTGATAATGGGGAGTGGTTTTGTCCCCCAGGGACACTGAACAATGTTTGAAGACATTTTTGATTGATAAATTGGCCAGAGGGTGATATTGGCTCCTGGTGGGTAAAGGCCAGGGATGCCTGCAAGTATCCTACAGTGTCCCCAGCAGCAGAGAATGCTATTCAGCTGCAAATGTTAGATGTTGAAAAACCTGGGCTAGAGAACCCCAGAAATGTAGCTGATCTTTAACAAAGCAGGGTGGGAACCTGCAGTCCCTCTGAGTGCCCAGAAGGAAGGAAAGCTACTGTTCCCTACTGTCACCTCTTTGTGCCTTGGCAGGTGTCTGGATACTCATTACTTGTCCAAGCAATAGACAGTGGTGTTCCTGCAATGTCATCAACTGCAACTGTCAACATTGATATTTCTGATGTGAATGACAACAGCCCAGTGTTTACACCTGCCAACTATACTGCTGTGATTCAGGTAAGCAAATCTTGCCTGCCAAGCACTCATCTGTATGCATTCAGCATCCTTCCTATACTGTGTTGCACTCCCTGTCTTAGTGAGTTCAAGCTTACCTTAGATTAGGTAATTTATAAACAACAGAAATGTAATGCCCGCCATTCTGGAGACTGGGAAGTCCAAGATCAAGCCTTCATCAGAGTATGCGTCTGGTGAGGGCCTTGTCTCTGCTTCATAATAGAGACTTCTAGTGGTGTCCTCACATGGCAGATAAAGCAAACAAGCTTCCTCAAGATCTCTTTTATAAGGATGCTAATCTCTATCAAAGGTTCTACCTCTTAATACAATTGCATTGGGAATTTCATATTAACATATGACTTTGGGAAAACATAAACATTCAGACCATGGCATTCATTCGGGTTTCTTATTATTTCTTAGTATCAACTTGTCCCTTCATAGGCAGGTATTCTTCTACCTTCTATCATGGGCCTGATTCTTCTACCACAGCTGATGAATAAATGTTGATAAGAGCTATCCAGGAAGGGTTCTTTCCTGTATCACATGTTTTATGTACACTCTATATTCCCACAGCAAACTATATAGTAGGACGGTGGATTGACCTCCATCTGGTAGTTGAAGGAGCTAAAGATCTGTGAGGTTAAGTTGTTCACCAAAGATCATGCAGCTGGTAAGTGATAGAGTCAGGATTTGAATTTGGGTCTGTCTTTTAAGGGGAAAAACAAAAAAAAACTCTGTAAGGATAGGCTATCTTTAAGCAATTTTGTGCTGCTCTGACAGGGAAGGGAGATGACAAGATCCATCTCATTCAAAGGGAGATTGGTATCAGGGTAGAGCTGCTACTCATTAAAATTAATCCTTCATGAGCAATTTGTTTAGCACTTTAAATTCACCTGCTTCTTAATATTAGACTACAGGATAAAGTAACTTACTGCTGATAATCTGCTCCCAGAGAGAATGAATCTTCTTCCCATTTATTTTTTATTCAGAAGATATTTCATGACCACAGTTCCAGGAACTGAGCTTCCTTTATTTCCCCATATTTCTAGAAGCTGGAGACCCAACCTAAGCAGGATCAACCCAGAAATACTGTCAGTGTGAATGATTTGGAGGAAACAGAAATTGAGCTGGAGAATCATCTCTTACCTTATCCAGTTTGGTCTCAGAATTGCCCCCAAGTATTCCCAGGGCTTTGTGGGTAGAAAGTAAGGTGAGAGTGGCCAGATCTTAAGGGAGCCCTTTGGGATGACATCAAAGACTCTGAGTCTGGCCATCCACAGCTGGCTTCCTCAGCCCGCATGCTACTGAGCTGTCCAGGAATCAGGCTGCTAGGCAGTCATAGAGCAAGCAGCTATGTGCTGGTCCCAGCCCCTTAGTCAGTGAAATCCTTTGCTTTGGGGAGGAAGTTGTGTTTCCTCTTCTCCATTGTTTTTCTCACCAACTGCACATGCTGATCACTCTCCTACTTCCACAGAGCTTCACCAGGCCTACACTTTCCTCTTTTTCTTCCTCAGATTGCTCATCTCTGTGACCATTACCCACGATGAAACTCTTTCCTCTCACAGTCTCTGCATGCTCCCCCGACAACAAAATAGGTTTTGCCTACTCATAATTCATTTTATGACACATATCCATGGCTGACAGATTGTTTTCAAATGCAGATGGCAAGTCAGTCTGGGAGTGCTGATCGGGTCCCCTCTGCAGGGTCAGGCCTGTCTGTGTCTTGGTGCACCTTTCTTTCTCAGGTGGTGACCCCAAGGGCACACGTTCTCTCTCATTCTCTCCTTGTAGTCTGTAGAGGAAATGGCCTTCATAGAGTGAGCAAACAAATCGATAAATCTCCTGCTTTGTGTGGTGCTGAGTATGTTGTTCATGTAGAATAGTAAATCATCCCTGGACCGTGGTTTTTCTGTGATGGTTTCCAGAGGGAGGCTGTGATGAGCAAGTGGGCATTTGAGAAAAGGAGCAAGAGTCCTTCGAGGTTCTATTCCCTTCCTCCTTCAAAAAACAGGCCTTCCTTTCCCCAAGCCAGAATGATTTCTTTATTCCAACATATGGTTTTCATAAGGCTAATTCGGCATACAAATCTTGAGTGGGCCTGCCCTCCACACTGCAGCGTATCACTGTCTCCATCTCTGCAGCCCAAACCCATTTAATCCTTGAGTCGATGCCATCAGGAAGTGGGAGCGAACAAAGCTGACTTCAGGCCCAGATCATGGTAGCACTGAAGTCTAAACAGAGAGGGGCCAGGAAATTAGTGCCTGCACTGTAGAGGATTTAGTTCAGCATTTCAAAGAGAAGATAACCTTTGACTCAAGAATGAACTGCAATGAATCTTTGTTTCCTACTTTTGGGGAAAAGGCAGAGGGATTCTGCCAAATAACATTTGCAAAATAACATCAGGGTTTCCAACAATTCTGACGATGCAAGGATTCCTTTTCTCTTCATTTTCAAGTTGAGGACTATTCCATCCCCCTTTCCTCCCGTAGAGAAACATGGCAAAACTGTGTTCTAGGGCGGGCTGCAAAAGTTTCATCTTCCACCTGGCCTATGCCTTTGCACGTGGACTAAGAAAATGCCGGCATGTCCCCCCAAAATATCCAGTGTTGTGCCACATGTCACAGTGTTGGACCTCAGCATACTCATGTTGTGAGCATGAGGAAAAGCCTTCCCAGCCCAACAGGGAGAGGTTTCTCCTGGTCTGAGAGGATCCAGTGTTGTCACAATGGCTGGAGAGAGCCATTTATTCCCAGAGCTTTCCTGATAAATGCTGGGCATCTCAAGCCAGTGAAGGACAAGGTGTACTCCACACCATCCTGGGAACCTACAAGCTGGTTCAACACAAGGACCTTGCATTCTCACCTACAGAGCATCATCTTTCAAGGCAGCCACAGATGGGAAACAGGATGCTTATAAACACCAGCATGTTTCCAGAAAGGAAGAGAATGTCTCAGGGAATCCCTCCCACTAAAGCCCAATTTCCTAACTTTGCACTCGCCACCAGTGATGAGGGATTTTTAAAATGTGAAGAGAGGTATAATTTTTATCTTCCTTCTTTCTTTCACTCTTTTGCAGGAAAATAAGCCAGTAGGCACCAGCATCTTGCAGCTGGTGGTAACAGACAGGGACTCCTTTCACAATGGGCCTCCCTTTACTTTCTCTATTTTGTCGGGAAATGAAGAAGAAGAGTTTGTGTTGGACCCTCATGGGATCCTTCGGTCAGCAGTGGTCTTCCAGCACACAGAATCTCCAGAATATGTGCTCTGTGTCCAGGTATGGCTACGTTCTCTGTCCTCAACAGGTTGTCTTTCTCTCTGTGCTTGTTTCACTGCCTGTTGGTTGGCTTTTCTCTCTCCAAGACAACATACTTTATTACTGTGAAGCAATGTTCCCCTTTTAATCTCAAATTCAATTTCACACCAATAAAAGTGGCCTGTGTGTGTGAAATTGAACAGGAAGGAAGGGAAGCTGCCCTGTTCAGGAAGGACATTTCTGTAGGTTGAGCCTGGCAGACAGTCACTTCACCTAAGTTGGCATTTTAAGAATCTTGGGGCTATAATTGGCCCCCAAAGAAACTCATTGGTTAAAGCTTGTGACTTTTTACTGAGCATTATTTGCCACATTACCGTACTGGAGGAAGCTACCAGTTGCTGTCTTAGTGGAATTTAGCTATAGCATGGCCTGTCCCTGGTGTGGCAGGAGGGGACCAAGGATTCAACGGGTACTAGCCTTCCAGTATCTTAAGTCCTCCAGGTCATTGGTTTGTGTGAAATGAAGTGGGATAGAAAGGCAAAAGTTGTGGGTATGCAAAGGGCATAAAGGGGAGCAAAAAACAAGAGAGAACACAGGATTCTCACATGTGAACTGTACCAATACTCAGATTTGGATCCCATCAGTGAAGCTGAGTGACTTTTCAACCCACAGGATCCCACAGAGAGCAACCCACACTAATTATGAATAGTGGCAATGATAAAACTAGTATAATTCTTCATACTTGTGTAGTTTTAAGTAAGATGTTAAGGGCTGAAGATGTAGCTCCGTGGTAGTATGCATGGGGCCCTAAGTTCCATTCCTAGCACCACACACACACACACACACACACACACACACACACTGAATTGTACATGTTATCTTTTTGGATAAATTATAGCTTGTTCTACTCCTTGAACCCATCCAAAATAATAACTGCCAGCTCTGAGAATACCCATGAACTCTTCAGTTGCCACCACTCTTTCAACAATACATATCACAGTATAGGATTTCAAGGGCCAGGAAAGATTTCCAGTGTCTTATATTCTGTCTAGTTGTTAGAAAGCAGGTGTCATATCTCAGGCTTTGGAATCCCCGTAGCAGGCCCTCCCCTCCTAGTCCCTTGAAGCAGACTACCACCAGGTCTGGCGCTTTCTTCCTTTATAAGGTCCCTGTGTGCATCAGTGATGATCCCTTTACTGCCTTATTCTCAATTGCCCCATACACATACTCTTATATAGGAGACTTTTGGGTAATTCCTCTGCTCATTCTCTTCTAACCCATCCCTCCCAGGTCAATCATTCCAGTTTGATTATGTTATTTTCCTAAGTGGGGGATGAACAAACTATAACCCCTTGGCCAAATCCTGCCCTCAGTCTCATTTTTATAAATAAAGTTTTATTGGAATATAGCCTCACCCATTCATTTTCATATGCTTTGTGGCTGCTTCCAGGCTGTAAGGACAGAATTAAGGGATTGTGATAGAGACCATATGACCCACAAAGCCTAAAGTATTCATTATCTAGCCCTTTACAGAAAATATTTGCTGACTCCTGCCCTAAACTGAAACTACAGCTCTAAGCTAAAACTCAAGCACTGTAGAGCTTGAAAACTTGGGCCCTGCAGGCTGAATTCTAGTCCCAAATTTCAGATTTTGAATTTCAGGGTCTTTAGGCCAATATCACCCTCCAGTCCTTCTCTAACCACAGGCCCATTACTCTGTCACCTTACCCCTAGCAGCTTCATGCCTTTCTGCCACCTTTCTGGCTTCTGACATTGGAGTGGGCAACCAACCTTTGGTTTGGAGTTCAAACTTGTCACTGAAATTTTAAAGTTCTCTACAGTTTGACTTCAAGTTCACCTAATTTACCAAACTTATCTCTTCCTATAGTGAGTCTCCAAGTCAGCATCTCTGGTTCGCATAGCCAATCAAATATAGAATGTGGGTGGCATTAGTAATAAAATTAGCAATAGTCATGTGGATATCACACACTAAATATTTCCATGGGTTAGGCCTGCTACGTAATTTACAATCACTCTTTTTCAGTCTCCAGCAGACAAGAACCCTGTGGGGTACATGCTTCTGTTTTACTCAGATTAAAGAGACCAAAATTGAGGTTCAGAGAAGTTGAGTAACTTACTCAAAGACAGATATGGAGTGAGTGACAGAGCTGAGATTCAAATTCTGGTCCATGTGATATCCTGTAAACACTTGCTCCTACACTGCTTTCACATGAAATGACACATCTCCCCTGATCTCACTTAGCCTTTGGTCCCACCATCCCAGATACCTGCCCTTTGGACCAAGCCCCTGGGACTTTTCCCTCCTTCTGAAGTGTTATACCACTGACTACCTCCACATTTCGTGTGGCAGGAGTTCAGTAAAGATCTACTGTCAGAGTGACTGTTGCAGCAATGTTTACATCAAGAGAGAGAAAGAGACAGGGTTTTTGTTTTGTTTTGTTTTGTTTTTTAATTTGGGCTACCTGTTTAGCCCTGTAGTATGCTATATTTTATTCTAAGCTTCACTATGATATAATTCCTACTTAAATAATGTTGTTTCCTAAATGTTGCAGAAAAGTGCATCTGGTCCAATCCAAAGGAAAGAATCCAACAGAGAACAAAGATTCCTTTTTCAACTGGGAATACCATTTTATGAATTTTTTCCCTTGTTTTCTGTCCAGAATGAAAATAAGGCCAGCTAGTGTGGGCATGCTAGGTCTCAGCACCCCCATCCTCCTTCCCCGTTCACCCCCACCAGCATTGTTGTATTGACACATTTTATTGTCCATAACAGAGTGCACATATGGGGATTGAAGGTGATAAATCATTCCTCTTACTTAAATGCACATCCTCAGCATTTTACACAGTTGTGAAAGGGGATGGAGATAAAAGCAAACTCAGTTAAAGGTACATCTTCTGAGGTTCTTTTTTTTTTTTTTTTTCATTACTATGATTTCTTTCTTAATTCCTTGTCTTTCTGCCTCTTGGTGGCCCTAGGCAAAGGACTCAGGAAAGCCACAGCAAGTTTCTCACTCCTATATCCGTGTGCGGGTCATTGAGGAAAGTATCCACAAGCCCACGGCCATCCCTTTGGAAATTTTCATTGTCACCATGGAGGATGACTTTCCAGGGGGTGTCATTGGGAAGATCCACGCCACGGATCAAGATATGTATGATGTGCTCACATTTGCCCTGAAGTCAGAGCAGAAAAGCTTGTTCAAAGTGAATAGTCATGATGGAAAAATTATTGCCCTCGGAGGCCTGGACAGTGGCAAGTATGTCCTGAATGTGTCTGTGAGCGATGGGCGCTTCCAGGTGCCCATCGATGTGGTCGTGCATGTGGAGCAGTTGGTGCATGAGATGCTGCAGAACACTGTCACCATCCGCTTTGAGAATGTGTCCCCCGAGGACTTTGTGGGGCTGCACATGCATGGGTTCCGGCGTACCCTGCGGAACGCAGTCCTCACCCAGAAGCAGGATAGCCTGCGCATCATCAGCATCCAGCCTGTGGCAGGCACCAGCCAGCTGGACATGCTGTTTGCAGTGGAGATGCACAGCAGTGAGTTCTATAAGCCTGCCTACCTGATCCAGAAGCTGTCCAATGCCAGGCGACACCTGGAGAATGTCATGCGCATCTCAGCCATCCTGGAAAAGAATTGCTCGGGCCTGGACTGTCAGGAGCAGCACTGTGAGCAAGGCTTGTCACTGGATTCCCATGCACTCATGACCTACAGCACAGCTCGCATCAGCTTCGTGTGTCCACGTTTCTACAGGAATGTGCGTTGCACCTGTAATGGTGAGTGCAGTATAGAGAGTTCCCTCCCACCTCTTGAGATTTTAGGAGTTGACTGGGTTACCATTCCTGGAAGTCATGCACTCAATCACTCATTCAACTGAATATTAAGTAACCACCTGTTATGTGCCAAATAACCATGAAAGATTCTGGGACTACAAGAGAAATAAGACATCAGTCCCCATTCCCTTGGAGGTTTAGCTTTTGAGCAGCACAGACAGGCAAGCCCAGGTGATACGTTTTGTTAGATAGCTATACAACTCCTGGGGCAGGGTGCAGTGAGAGAGGAATTTTCCTAAAGAGAGTGTCCTATAGGCCGAGATAAAGGTCAAGTAGGAATTAGACAGGGGAGGGAGAATATTCTAGGCAAGGGGCTGCTTGTATGAGGAAGGCTTAAGGGCAAAAGAAGAACCTACATGGAGGAGATGGAAAGAGCTTTCCTCTGGCTAGAAGGAGGCAGCAGTAATGACAAATGAGATTGGAAAGCAGGCCCAGTGATCATGAGAGGACCATTTGCCAGGATGAAGAATTTCTAAATTATTCCAAGGCGGTGAGAACCATTGGCTGATTAAAAGTGAAGAAGTGACAGGATCAGATCTGTCATCACAAAGGGCAGCAGAGGGGAATGGATGAGATCGGGCCAGGCTAGGGACAGGGAAACAAGTTTGGAAACTGTGGCAGAGGGTAAAGGCAGTTCGATTTACTTCAGTGAGAAACAGGGGCCAGATGTCCAGGAACACAGTTAGAAGATTGATTCAGCCCTCAGAGCCACAAGGACAGAATGGTTCGTGTTTGTTGATGTAACTACAGTCATTGAACCTTGACCTTTACTGGTCAAAGGCCATAGCTGCACAGTCACATGCCCTTAGTGGTCAGTGAGAAAGATTGCTCTTTTTTCCTCTCCCCGATGTGTGGAGCCATAAATTCACTGTTCTCTTCTAAGAAAATTGCACCCAGAGTTTTTCTATCCAGTGTGAACTTGATCCACAGGACCTGTGGCCAGAAGAAAGGCCATTTGTAAAACATCCCTGTAGGTAATTGGGGAGAGAGAGTACCCCTGGCCTCTTCCCTTGCAGAAAGTTTTGGGTTTCATTTTGGAGAATAAGCTTATCGGAGGGAGGACTTAGGGATCACAGCTCCCTCAAAGAGATATTTTGGCGGTCTCCAATCAACACAGAAAGGTGCCAAGCATTCACTCAGTGGTACCCAGTAAATTGTTTGCATTTTTATCAGGTAGATGCAGTGATGACCAGACCTGTGAAATATGTAAACTAGCTGCAAAGTAACTTGAAGAGCCCATGTTAGGTAAAATGCCTTTCTGGCAGATGTCACCACCACCATGCAGAATTTATGAATGCCACTGTGCAGATCTTACTGAAATTCCCTTTGCAAGCAAACTGATTTCTACACCAAAGCTCCGTTAGGGCCTACACGCAATGATTCACAGCAGGGTTCAAAAGGGGATTTGGACAGGACAGGGCAGACTCTGAAGGAGAAACTATACCAGCTAATTAATTCTGAGAACTCAGAGCAAAAATCTATGGAGGTTGCAATGTCCCAGGCACTGAAGATTCAACATGAAAAAGATAGTGTACCCTGCCCTTGAGCTGGCTATGGTGTGGCCAGTCTGCAAGATCCTACTTGCTATAATACTGCCATAATAAGTACTGTGGAGCAGAAAGCACAAGGTCCTCCTGTGGCTTCTGTGATATTTATGCATAGAGACCACGTAAGTGCTGGGTCTTCCAGGATAAGTGTGAGTTCATCTAGAAGGCGCAGAGGGGAGGGATGGCAGGCCTTGCAGAATTTCTTTAAAGAAGGGATTTTGTAGGATCATTTTTGTTGGGGGTGGAAGGACTTGCTGTCCATTTTGTATGAGGTGCTAATGTTTTAAATGCAATAGGTTTCAAGGTGATGTCCCTGCCTTGGACTCCTATTCTCTCACCCCCACAAACCTTTCTATTCCCATTAAATCCAGAATGCCAGAAGGTTTTGTAATTCAGTTCCTAGAGAATCCAGAAGGAGGCCTCTAAGTTTGAAAAGTGAGTGTTTCTTCAACAAGAACTCTGCACATAATCAATCCAAGCTCTCAGCTTCTTCTGACCTTCTAGTCACTCTTATAATTAAACTTAAATAAAATCCTAGATTTTAGCAATAAAAGGAGCTAAAAAGGTCATCTGGACCAGACCCATCTTCAGCAGGGGATGTACAATAATCTCCATTTTATAAATGTGGTAGTTATATGCTTTGCCCAGGGCTGTACTCCTGGTGAGAGTGGCCTGCTGACTCAGCATAGGGTCCCTTTGGTCCCTATTTTATTGTGTGCTCTTTTTTTTTTTTTTTTATTGTGAACAAATGGGATACATGTTGTTTCTCTGTTTGTACATGGCGTAAAGGCATACCATTTGTGTAATCATAAATTTACATAGGGTAATGTTGTTTGATTCATTCCGTTATTTTTTCCTCCCCCCCCACTCCTCCCACCCCTCTTTTCCCTCTATACAGTCCTTCCTTCCTCCATTCTTGCCCCCCTCCCTAACCCTCACTCTAACCCTAACACTAACCCCTCCCATATTGTGTGCTCTTAAGAACAAGGACTTTACTATTTTTTGTGTGTGAATCATAACCTCAATGCTACCTACTCAGTGAGAGTACCCAAATAGGCCCATTTTCTTAGCAGACTAATAGTCAACCTCATAATAGAATTCCAGTAAGGCAGAGAGAGGTTCTCAGCCTCCAGGATGCAGAGAGAGGGCTTTAGAGAAATGCTGAGCCCCACACTCAGATATGAACAATAGGTTTAGGCTGCAGCAGTCTCAGAGTCTACACATACTATCTGTGCCATTCAAATGCCAGTGATCACCAAAAATTGGAGAGATCTCACAGCGAGGTAAAGAGGAAAGAATTTCCTCCACGTTCAGGGGGCAAGCTCTTGGTTGTAATAGTAATCACCCTCACACCTCTTCTAAAGTTTCTTCCTAAATAAAAATACAGTGGAGAATTGTTAAGGTAAACATTAGTCATTTTTAGGCTTCTTCTCAGTTATTAGACAGGTGGATAGGAGATTTCATTTAATTCAACAGAGCCTCTCCCCCTCAACACACACACACACACACACACACACACACAACTTGTATTGACTATTTATCTGTTTATCATTGGAGGTTCACAAATTTATTAAATGGACTTTCCCAGCACTCCTAGAATAATTAGCATGATAAATAGAGGTACCTATCCATTCTGGGCTGTATAGAAATGTGGATACAGATGTGGCCTCAGTGTTCTACCCTCCCCCCAACTTCCTCCCATCTTTTTCTCATGCGGATTTTTGGGTTCAATTATCATCGTTAGCATCTTGAACCAAAATGCTGACTTGTGTTAACAAAATGAAAACAGATTTGAATTTTAATGCCAAATGCGCTCATTAAATTCTAGCTACCACGAAGTATCACATTTGAACAGAACTTCAAGAGATATGTGTCAGAAGATGGCTCCTGGTGAACTTCAGGAACTTAAGTTGTCTGACACCAGCTTAAACAAATAGAGACTGAAATATGCCCTGGAGTCCCAATGAGGGAAGACAGAGGAGTGGGCACCAGAACAAACATAAGCTGTACTGATAGCCCATTATTTAAAGTTTCCATTGATTTTTCAAAAGTCTGATTTAGAAATATATCAAAAATGAGAGAATGGACTCCCGATGAGTCCATCAGAGTTTAAAGCCAATGTGTTCATGAGATTGATAGCAGAACCAGATGCCTTAGTTGCCATTTTTATTCAGAAATGGAACCTAGAGTTCCAAGTGAAATCAATGAGGCATTATGAAGCATTACCATGGGTGAGGTCCTTGCCAGACAGATGAGTGAGACAGTGGCCACACCTTCAAACAGCAGGAACAGGTGCTGTCATAGGGTGCCCAGGGTACTGAGAGCAGTACTGCAGACCTGGAGGCGATACTACCTGAGTGAGGCCTGAAAGGATGCCTAGAATGAGGCAGGTGCCCAGGATGAAGTGTTCCATGCTGAGGAGCATGACAGGGAAAGTGTGATGTGAGAAACACCGTGCAATTCAATGCATAGGTCAATGCAAGGACACACATGACAACTCATACGTGTTGAGCCATGACCAGGTTCATGCTATGTTTCACACGTACATAATTACATCGAACCTTTGCTGTAACCCAATAGGTTAGGTGTCATTAACTTCAAAAATTAAGGAATCCAAGACTTGGCAAGGTCAATTAACTTGCTCAAGGTCACAGAGCTAATAAATGGCTGGACCAGGATTCCTACCTGATCATTTTACTCAAAGCATTTCTTAGCCATTATATTTTACTACCTCTGTGAATATTTGGAAGGAACTTGGAAGATACTTAGTCTAGTCTCCTACCCACTACAGACATCCTTTTTGCTATGTCCCTGGCATAGAAATTCAATTGATAGGTAAATGGAGCTATTTACAGGTGATCATGCTAATATTCTTTAAGCTCAATAAAATTATATAATGATGGCATCTATGAGACAGTAAGACACTTAAAACCTAGGTTTGATGAGTTTTTTTGAAAAGGAAAAAAATTTGAGATTGAGTTTACTCCTAGGGTAGGGTTTGTTAATGCTAATTATCTGAAGACAGAACCAACGGACCTGATCCCAGTGGTTTTGAATAATCCTAAGTGTTATCTCTGCATCTTAAAAAGGATCCCTATGAAGTAGAAAGTTTCTATTTTTCATTCATAAGAGATCTGTCTCTACAGATCCCTTATCTCCAGCACACATGAGACCAAAGTTGCCAGAGAGATTTGACATTGCTTCTCAGTGTGAATAGTCCTTATATATTCCATCCATGCACAATGACCTGCAGGGAGTATGTCTAAAATGAAGCTGCATTCACCCTTTAGTGAAATCACACAGAAAAGATGGCTGAATCAAGCAAACAGTATTCTGAGAGAGTCTTTGCTTCTGGGCACACACAAGAGACCACTTCAAAGCTGAAACCTGGGGAGAACATGTTTAAAACTTCTTGCAGTCCATGTATTAAAAAGGAAGCTCGTTGACTTATGTGGCATTGGCCAGGACATAGCATCTTGGCAAAGCAAGTGGGTTCAGGGTGTGGGATGTTTACCGTTAGTTATTGGATTCTTCAATGTAATGAAGCAGCGACATAAATCAAGAGGATAAGTCAGCTCAAAGTGGCAGCGTAATAATCATAGCTAGAAACTGATGTATTTGCTGACAGTGTAGACTTAATTCTGGGGTCTCTGGGAATGCTGAGGAGATGAGAGGAGAGTCATAAATATGGTAGTGAGACCCTTCCAAAACCTCTAGAGGACCACCCTTCTGCTTGCATGTTCCAAAGCACTGAAGTTCCTGCTCCAGTTAATCATCTGTTGTCAACGCCATAGAAAGTGACCTAAATTTCCACCTGAGCAAACCTACAGAAGGCAGAAAACCTTCTTTGGGAGAACAGCCACACTGTGTGTACAGGTCTCTGGTGGAGGGAGGGACCAGGTGTGAACACCTGCACCGGTGAGATGGAGAAGGCGGTGCAGACACACAGCTGCATGCACCCTGTGCATTGCTGAATAGAAAACTCCAGGCCCTATTTATGCCTCGAATACACACAGTATTGTCTATCATCTATCATCTTATGCATCAAGAATCTTGCCCAAAAGGGACAGCATGTAAAAGATCACACCTGAGTTCAGGTTCCCACCAAGTTGTTAATTGAGTTAGTGTCTCGATCTTGAGACATTGTTTAACAATTTTTTAATATTTAAAAGTTGCTTTCACATACCCTAGCCCAATTTTCACAGTGCTATGAAGAATCATTATCCTGATTTTTCTCTAAAAGAAATCAAGATCCAGAAAAGTCAAGCAAATTATTCAAGTCCTCACAGTGAATAAATCACATTACTATCCAGGGCCAAAATCCAGGTCTGCAGCTTGCCAATGCAGTCAGTACCCTTTCTGATCACACTACCCCACCTTCCCAAGGGGACCAGAAATGGGAACAGAGCTTATTCCACCTGCTTTATGTTGTGACAGAAATTAAAAACGTCTGGTCCTGCCCTTGCATACAACAAATGGTGTCAGCTGGTTTGATAAAGTGGGAGCCTCCCTTCCTGCTCACTCTGGCACCAAATTGATGGATGCCTGGAGATGCAGAGTATGCAGGTCTGCGAGCCCCCACTCCCCAAGCTGTCACTGCACACAGCACAAGTTCATTAAACCTGGATTATCTAATGATAGTTAATAAGATAAACTTCTCCCCAGAAGCCAAAAGGAGTTGACACTGTTCTCTTAACTGGTACTCAGGAGCTGATGAGGCACTTTCTGCCAGCAGAGAGAGGGTCTTTAAGACTCTTAACAATAATAGGTATATACATTTCCCTGAAAAGGGGATACGTCAACATGTGATTTCTAAAAACAAGTTAACCCATTATCACTAACTTAAAGTGTACTGGATTTTATGTAGCTAGATAACTTCGGGCTTTGACTAGAAAGAGGCTTATTATACCAAAAGCGTCCCCAGGACCCAAACCTGGGTTCATCTGAGACACTAAGACACATGATATTTTTCAGATTTGGCATCCAAAGGTCAAGTTCCTCTGATAATTTGTATTTCAGAACGGACCTAATTTCTTAGACAGTTTGCAGAGAGGAAAGTACTGCAGCATTTTCTATGAAAAATATTTAGTTTTGAGAAATCTGTTTTTCAATACCTTTGTAAGTATTTACTGGGAATAGACTGCACAAGATCACATCTGTCTCCAGCTAAGGAGGGTACTGCATGTACTTGACCCGCAGGTTCTAATCTGCCTCATACTTCCCTGATCCACAGAGTGAGCCAGGGAGCAGAGCATCCTGACAGCAGCAGCTGGATGGTATGTTTATGGCTGAGCATGTTCCAGGCTAGGACTTGGAAGGAGGCCACAGAGGATTTTTAAAGCATCAAGAGACACATTTCTTACCAAAAACTGTCCCCTTGATGCTAAAGAAACCATGAAAACAAAAAGAAAGAAAAAGAACCTATCAAAGTCAATGGCTGCTGGAATGCTGGAATGACTATGTTATTATAAATCTAATATTCACATTAATATTGTTAACTTTAGAATGCACTTGTTGCAATATTTATATTATTGTTTTTAATGTATCCTCCAGCTACATTTTTCATAGTGGAGATTTGCTCTAGTGTAATCCATTAATTAGTGACTGTGATTATATGGCACAAGAAAGTTAGAACAAAAACTATATGCAGTGGCACACACCTGCAATCCCAGCAACTCCACCCAGGAGGCTGAGGCAGGAGGATCATAAGTTCCAGGTCAGCCCTTGGCAACTTAGAGAGACCGTGTGTGAAAATAAAAAGTATAAATGAAAAAGGGTTGGGAATGTAGCTCATTCTAAAGTACCCTGGGGGTTCAATCGAGAGAGAGAGAGAGAGAGAGAGAAGGAAAGAAAGGAGGGAGAGAGGGGGAAAAGGAAATTAGAATAAAAGGAGCTGGGAGTTTCAGATTCAGTTGGTGGTTGAAGTGGCTTTGTGCTTTATACCAAAATAGGAGATATGGATAAGGTAAGAGGCCCTGTACTAATTATCAGGGCAGACTGATGGTAAAAGAAAAAACCATTGAACAATCCTCCACAGTATAATCAGAAATGAGTTTTAAAACTTAATGCTGCCATTTTATTTGAATTTTTGATAACCCAATAGTGACATAACTTTTTCTGACTTTCCATGACACATGTTCCTATATGTAGGAAATATATTGCTTGCTTCATAAAGTTATTAAAATTAAAGATCCTAGAACAGTGCCTGGAATAAAAACATACTCTCCAAAAGCATTATGTAATATCGAAATTCTATTAATTTTTCAAGAATAGGAAGTCTTTTAAACTCCCCAAACGAATATGATTTGAACCTTTCTGGCATCTTTTGCCATTTAATGTTTTTGAGAAATTTGTAAATATGTGTGATTTTTTTCCAGTGAAATATTAAATTTCTTGAAAATAGGGGGAAAAAAAGCCAAAATGTGAATAAAAAATAGACGTTCCCAAATGCCCAATTTGCTCCAAAATATGGTATTTAGGTTGTGGTATATACACTCACAGATGTTTTAGTTTTAGTTTGTTTTCTTTTTAAAACATTACCATAATTTCTACAAGGATATATAACTTTGCCATCACAGGTCTGAAGTTATCTAGCCCTTTTTTAATTCTTTGAAACAGAGCCTTTTGAACTAGATTTTTGATAATGTAATGTTTCTTAACAAAACAGTCATTTCATAAGACCAGAATAGACTATAAATGTAATATCTAAAGTTGTATCTCAGAAACATAGAAACTTATAGAAAAGTTATCCTTAGACTATATTTCTTTCTTTATAATAGAAAGAAAAAAGATGTTCATGGAACATGAACAACTTATAATCATAAACTACTAATAATCTGAAGGTAATATCCTGACAATCTAGGAGTTATATTTTTTATTTTTTTTACCTTATTTAAAATGTTTATAAAGGTTTTCAATTTTTTTTTATTTTTTTATTTTTATTATTATTGTATACAAATGGGATACATGTTGTTTCTCTATTTGTTCATGGAGTCAAGGCATACCATTTGTGTAATCATACGTTTACATAGGGCTACGATGTTTGATTCACTATTTTTTCCCTTCCCCCCCCTTCCCACCCCTCTTTTCCCTCTATACAGTCCTTCTTTCCTTCATTCTTACCACACTCCTTATCCCTAACCCTAAACCTAACCCTAAACCTAATGCTAACCCCTCCCACCCCCCATTATATGTCCTCATCCGCTTATCAGCGAGACAATCTAGGAGTTATATTTTTTATTTTCTTAGTACTGGGACTTCAGAATTGAAGGGCCTAGCACATGGTAGGCAAGTGTTCTACCACTGAACTACATTCCCAGCCCCAGTGACATATATTTAATGGCTTTTTGGTGTGATTGGGATACATTGTCACCTTCATGTGTCTGAGGTTAACATTGGGCTCAGTTTGCATTTTTGAGCATATACTAACTCCTGGTGAATATTTAGGAGTAATCTGGAGGCTGCAGGCAGCCAGAGATAAAAAAAAAAAAAAAAAACCCACAAATGAGGCAACAGAGAGTCAGCAGGGAAAGTAGTGAACATACTGTGAACAAACATCCGGTATGCATAACGTAAAGCCACCAACCATGGCTGGCAGGTTTCTGTTACTCAAACCCAAGTTAAGACTTTCCCTTTCTTTGTGAAGACTCCTGCTGTTGCCCCAGGAGATGCTTCTCCTCTGGTGCTTCCATTGCACCCATATACCTCTATCAAAACAATTGTCTTACCGTATAGTATTCTGTGTTTGCATGTTGGCATCGTTTCCTTCCATCTTTATATGCCCAGGCCTATCACTTCCTTGGCCTTGAATAGCTATTTTATTGAATCAGTATTTTAATTTTTTAATTGAATGAATATGCCAAACATTGTTAAATACTGGTTATCAAAACATTTTGAAATGGGCCATGAGATGGTTAAACAGCTATTTATGTTCCTTGAATATTAATCAGCACATGACAGGAATAAAGATTTGGGTAAAGAAAATTAGAAGATGTATTTCAGGGCAGTTGGGTCTTGTAGAACCATTTGTAGAGATCATTCTCAATTTTCAGTTAGAAATGCCTTCATCTTCTAGACTTCATAAGCTGGATCAGTGCCAAGAGTGACTTATATGATGAAACTATAAACCAGTGGAAAACAGGATTTATGAATTCTGAGTTTGCTTGTGCTACTTATATCGCTCCTCTTGAGGATTATAGTTTTTAAAATGTTTGTGTGCAGTTAGCATTACACTTATGCTTTCTTCTAAGAAATGACTGTATCCTGAAACACTGCTTAATGACAAGGAGAGCCATTATGGAAAGGAGCCTGATGACTGGCCAGCTCTTCCATGGGACAGATTACCTGATCTCAGGGCTATTCTCAGTTCACAGGGAAGGGACAATCCTTTAGGCCACGGCTAACCCATTTAGGAAATAACCATTTCAGTCATAGGTTATTTTTAATTTGAGTCTCCTTTCCTATCGTCCTTTTACCATTTACACTCTTGCCAGGTTGAAAGGGGCCTAATTACACTTGAAATATCTAGGTCCTTTGAAAAGAACTCTTCCCTCAGTGAACCCCTATCTACCCTCAACACAGTTCTGACCTAACTCGCTTGGGTCCTGAATTCTGCTTTAATCAGTTAATCTGCTCTCCAGGATTTCCCTTCTGAAGGATTAACCTTTCATCTTACTGTGCTGTGAACATCGAACAGGTAGAAAGAAAGGCTTTCTTTGCCAAGGATAATACTACTATTTTTGATAGCTGGTAGGGCATGCTTCCAGCTAATCAATAAAATAGCATGTAGCAGAAGGGATTAGGGAACACTGTGAGTTGTGCTTTCACAATTGAGAATTAGGCATAATTTTCTTTAGAAACATCTTGCCCCCACTGCCCTGAAATCAACAGCTAACATCTTCTGTGGTCTATCCTCAAGTTTTTAGGGCAGAGACAGGCTGTAGAAGAAATCTAAACACAAGTGACATATGCAAATGGCTGCCAAGATGCATATGAGCAGAAACTTTGCATAGTTATCTTTCTTCAGCTGAGCTCGGTCTGAGTGCGCATGAGCATACTTTAGTCCTAAAGGAGGAGAACCTCCATCTCCAATTGATTTTTTTTTTTTTTTTTTTTTTTTGAGACAGGATCTCACTATCTTACCCAGGTTAGACTCAAACTCCTGGGTTCAAGTGATCACTTCACCTCAGCCTCCAGGTGTGCCCAGTTTCTCTTTATGCTTTGCATTTTTCCTGCTTCAGTCTGGCAGTGAGTTTTAGGCAGACGTAGGTGAAGCCTGTTTGGGTGCCTCTGCTTCTGGATAACCTCTTTATTACTAGGCTCAGAACTTGTAGCAGTCAGCTCTTGATCCATTCCCGTGCTCCCTAAAATGTTGGGTGAATCCTTTTGTGTACTGATCATGCCTGTTCCCACTTTGCCACAGGAGGACTGTGCCCAGGGTCCAACGATCCTTGTGTGGAGAAGCCGTGTCCAGGCGACATGCAGTGTGTCGGTTATGAAGCCAGCAGGAGACCATTCCTTTGCCAGTGTCCACCAGGGAAGCTTGGAGAGTGCTCAGGTGCAGAGGGTCATGGAATGACAAGGGTCTATTTTCATACTTCTGAAACACTTGCCCTGGAGTAAATCACATGCCCAGGCCTCTCCAGGAGACATTTCTGTGCTCATAAAGCATTTTCCTTCAGGATGGAACATAGTTAACAGCCAATCTCACATTTACTTGGGACTTAGCACAGCAGCAGACTATACTAAAGAAAATTGTAAAGACTGAACTCCTTATGTAAAAGGGAGACCATGACATGTATTCTCAGTCATGTCACATGACTGTGAAGGATATAAAATTATGGAAAATAGAAGCCTATTGGTTGGGCAGAGTCTGAGTATCTGTAGCACAGCTTTTGATGTTCAAAAGGCTGTACAAATTCATAGCCACAAAAAGATGAACAGGAAGTAGAACTGAGCTGATCCTGTTGACCATCCATAGAGTAACCCCAACACAGAACACCAAATAAGCCAGTTCTTCCTGGAAATGTACAACCAAATTCATGTTCCAGAGAGAAGAGGTACTTACCTCTGCATCTTAAAGAGAAAGATAAAAATCAGTATTTAGATGGTTTTAATTCAAATGATTCTTTCTTTTCTTTAGTTTCAATATTTCTTTTGATTCACATATTATCTACCACTTCTTTCCTCTAAAAAGAGTATTATTCATTTTGGATACCAATACCAATTTTGGAATCCAAGAAATATTTATTTGATCATAATAGTAATTATAGGGAAATAAAAAATAATTATGTCTAGCATGTGTATGGCACTTTTCTAAGCACTGGGTTTTAGAAATTCTGTCTTTGCAAAGAGAAGCATTGTTCATAAAAATGGAAGCCAAAGTTCTTTTACAGTTGATTTTAAGAATGGAGGTACCCATAAAGCAAAGGGACAACCAAAATGCTTGCATAAGTTAACTAAGTCTCATACTTAAAAGAAAAGCATGCTTCTCTTACCCCAGCACTTGTGTCATGCACTTAGCAGGTGGATATGCAGGTGACCATAAAACCAAGCCTTATAACTTCTGATGTCACTTTTGGCAAAACTCCTTTCTCTTTTCTAGGTAGAAAACTTTGTTGCTGATTATCAACCACCTGGTATATTTCCACATTTCCAACTTTCACCCTAGCAAGGCAACTTTTCAGCCATTACTTTCCTTGTTATAGCATGAAGTTGAGGATAATTAAAAAAAGATGGCGAGCTCAGAATTGGACAATGGGGACTTGGACTAAAGATTCTGGGAGGGAAAACCTTGAAATCAACAGTCAGAAAATAGAATTGTAACTATACGTGAATATCCTTCCTATCAGTTACCTTTTTTCAACAAATGACATAAATTGGCTATTAAGACATCAGGATACTGGAGGAATTATGGATATTATTTTAAAATGGTTTGTAATCTTTGTTTCACAGAATTGACAGTTCTTAATTGCATAAGTGAAAGAAATTGAGGGAGTCATGAAGTGGTATCTTAATGCTACTTTTTGCAAGTGGGAGTTGGGAATTTAGTGACACTAAGAAAATTTTGTAGAACTTACCAAGTTGCCCTTGGTGCAAGATAACTAAGATTTTTTTGGCACCAGATTGGTTAATAATTTATTTTTTTACTGAAATTAGAGTGTGACATGAAATGAAGACCCAGTTTTTAGTCAAAACTGCTTTCTCCTTGATGCCTTCATTAATTTCTCATGGTCTTTAACCAACTTGCTGGGCAGTTGTTGGGTAATTTTGTGTATCCTGCTTGTTTCTGGATGTTAAAAGAACATGTCTTCTTGTAATGGTCTTTTCAGGGCACACTTCTCTCAGTTTTGCTGGGAATAGTTACATCAAATACCGGCTTTCTGAAAATAGCAAGGAAGAGGACTTCAAACTAGCTCTGCGCCTGCGAACCCTGCAAAGCAATGGGATTATAATGTACACCAGAGCAAATCCCTGCATCATTCTGAAGGTGCGTAAAATGGAATATCTTTTCTTATGGTCAAATTTTAGGTGAGCACTTTGGCTTTGGGTTGGGGACTGCTGAAATTGGTTTTTTTTTTTTGTTTTTTTTTTTTTTTTGGTATTTGAATTAGAAAACCAGAGCAGGCTTCAGGGCAAAGGAGAACAGCAGCAGGACTGGGAAGTGTGCCAATGGCCCATTTCCTTTTGAGTATCCTTCAAAATTGGCTCATGGTAGACTGGGGCATCTCCCTCTAGGGTGAATTCAAGTACTGGCCTCCTTTGAGCTGTAACTACTCAACAGTTTATGAGATCATGTGCCTTCATCAATTCCATGCCAGGTGGTCTTTAAAGAATTGTCTGCCTCCTCTTCCACCACAGGGGTCTGTCCCCACTGACTTCTGAAGGCAACTTCTCTTCTTGCTTAGTGGGGAAGTTGGAAATCAGATAAATAAGATTCCACTTATCCTATCATGACCAAAGTAAACCAATTGTTAAATCATTCCCCGGCTTCAAAAACCCTGTTAAGGCACGCAGATTTCCTTTAGAGCAAATCAGGCATTTGCATTCAGCTCAGGGCATCTAGTACTTTCATGAGAACAAGAACAAAAATGCCAACAGCTTTATGTGCTTCATTTGAAAAAAAATAAAGTTAACATCGTTATACATTATCATCCCCATTTGATGAAGAAGAGGACAGCAGTTTAGAGAGGTTATGTTATTTACCCAGGTTTGCACAGCTAAATGGCAAGACCTGAACCCACACTTTAGGGTCTCTCGCTTCATGTCTTTTATCTTCATGACACCTCTTCCTCTTGCCACTGAAACTCATTTTATCAGAGGTCACATTCTGTGCAGCTGTAGACCAGATTCAGCCTTCTAGCATGAGGAGAAGGGAGATTCAATGCTGTTCTCGATAGGTTGCTATACCAGTCCATTGTAAGTGCTTTTCAGAAACTCTCAGAGCCTGTCCAGTAGAAAACACCCATCTTAGAGGAATGTTGGAAATCTTTCCCCCACCAAGATTTGGACTTAACTAGGAGTACAAAGGGCCTTTATAGCATCTGTTCTTTGATTGTTCAATATGTCGTATCCAAGTTGATTGGGTGGCCCAGTATTTAATTCTGAAGGCAGATGAAGAAGGTGAGAAATATGGAGCATATTAAATGCCGGTGGCTCCTCCTAACTATCTTACAGACCAAAACTTACCTACTTCTGGTATTCCCAGTATTACTGGGTGGCCAGAGTAAGTGAGTCAAGAGTTGGAGTTTAAAAGTTGGATATTTTTGTGGAGACTCTCCCACTATCCTTATTTATTCAACACAGAGAATAATTTTAGCTCTGGAGTGGAAAGGAACATTGTAGAAGAAAGTAAAAGAAGCACTATAGATGTACAATTTTAGAGAAAATATTCAAATCAAATATTTCTAGTAGAAGAAGAGAAATTTGAAAATCTAAGCCCTGTTTTTATTCACTCCTGGCTCCTATAGCAGCCTGCCTTGGGTCAGTAGATAATTTTCTAAATAATCCTGACAGTCGAGTTTTTGTGTAATTGCTGGGAAGGTCCCCACCCATTCTGAGCTTCTAGCTCTCAGTGACTCTCCCTAGTCTCATTATGGTCCCTTCTTTTCCTCCAAGCTCTAACCAGGGTTATGGGTTATAGAACATCCCTATGAGACTGATCCTTTCTATTAGCAAATCTCTATAGGGCACTAAATTTGAGAGAGAACAAAATCTGTGAACCTGAATGGCTTGATCCTAAAATGGAGCTTGTCATTTGACACTTCACTGACAAATGTCTGCAATGTGCAGATCCCTAAGGATGGAAAGGAAAAATAATTAAACCTTTTAGGCAGCTCCAGCTTCTAAGGTATATTGTATTTCAAGAAACAAGCATGCTTGTGAAAGTTGTGTAAACTGAACCTCTATAAATGGAATTGCAATAAACTAGGGATGGTTGGTATTTGAAGGGAGCCTTCCATTAATCCCTTTGTGATGTGAATCATCACTCCTACTCTGTCTGTTCTGTAAGTTTGCTTTTCATATGTTGGGTTTGACCAAAGTAGGACACAGCTGTACTGAACTATTACAGATACCCTCCCACAGTCACCAGCAATATCCACTTAGGGGATTTGAATCTGTTTGCTTAACATTTGCAGCCTCATGCAAGACTTAATTTCATTGGCTTTAGGTACAGTATGTGCCTTGTACTTTGGTTCAACAAGTAAGCGGAAATGCTTTGTTTAAACTGCACCTCTTCACTGTTTATACTTCCCCAGTCAGAGTGCATTCTCTAAAAACATACTTAACATAATCAGTGGAGTGAAGGGTACTCCTTAAAGATAAGTAAAAAACTTAATGGAGACCTCGAGAAATGAAAATGTTCATGGACAGAAGAGTTACTGTCTCTTGGCAATAATAAAAGGCACTCATTCTCCACCAATCCTTAATACCATGTCTTCCAAACGACAGTTCAGGCTTACTGTAAACACCCAAATACAATAAAATCAAAGCACCATTAAGATGAAAATAAAAGCTAAGAGTCAACCACCGAAGCAGGGAAGGGAGGAATATCATTATTAAAAACTCTAGGTTCAGGGGAACTACTTTTATTCAACATAAATCATGACTCTGAGTTTCCTGGCAGCGAAAGGAACCAGAGAAATAGTGGGATAGATTCTGTGACTCTCCTCATACCTATAAAAGAAATATGTTAGACCATGCAGAGATGTACAGAGAAATTGCCAAGAGAGCACAAGGAAACCTTGACTGTTAATCTAGAAATATCAAGTGTTTACCTTTTAGGAAAGTTAAAGGTGATACTTTGCTTCATTCTGATAATTTTGAGAGATGGCTATTTTGAGACCAAAACAAAGATAGGGAAAGTTTATTTAGTTTGTAAAACTGCCAACTCGTTACGGCCAGATCCTCCCAGCATAGACCAAGAGGTACCAAGGAAGAAGCTTCCCACCAAACTCAAGAGTTCCAAGGTCTATACAAGAGAGTCATTCAGTAGTGAGTTAACTTATAATAATTACATTGTATAATAACAGCAAAATACCTAATAGTTTACAAAGTACTTTCACATACATGTATTTTTGATTCTCATTTCCCCTTCTGGTGGGTTTGAATGTCTATATTGCCTTAGAGGGATTTGATGACTTGCTCAAGGAATATCTAGTCAATAGTGGGTCTAGGCATGTGACAAAGACAAGCAGGTCGAAAGTACTCAGAAATTACCAAAATAAGAGATTCCAGAGACTGGGATAATCATTCATCCATTTATTTATTTCTTCAGATCATATTTCTGAGTGCTTACCCTGGATCAGGTAGCCATTAATATGACTACCTTGAAAATAGATTTTTAAAAAGTTCTTTTTCTAAATATATTTAATGAACCTCTTACAAGATCCACAATTGTACTTCGTTTGCTAGAGTCTCACACCAAGGATCTGCTGTTGTAAGACTTTGTGCCATAATTTATACTTTTTACTCAAAATCCTACTTTTCCACAAAAGGACTTTATAGCTGATTTCTCATCTTCCAACCAGAAGCCACACCAGTCATGTACTAAAGCACATCACTAATTTCAAACAATTGCAAGGATCTAAATACTTTATATTAGGGCAGTACTTTCTGAATGATGCATTTACCTAGCTCAAGCACATCATTTCGGTATTATTGTTATAGACTATTCTGGCAGTTTTATGCACACCTCAATTTTTATTAAAATAGCTTGCCCTCTGATTTCAGAAAGTTTCATTCTTTGAAACAAAGGATCCTTTAAAACCAGGTAGACCCTATTCTAAAGAAAAGAAAAACTAAATATGATCAGAGCGTATTTTTCCAGTGTGAGTGGTCTCAAACATGAAAAGAACAAAGTGTTCTTTCCTCTCCCTGGCATAATATGCACAGAAATAGCAAAAGGTTATTAACTTTTCACAAGGTAACTTTTGGCATCAGCTTCTAGGTTGTCATATAAACAAGGCTGATAGTCTATATTAGAACTATGAAGATCCAAATGATTTTTCTTTGTAAAAAGGTGAGGATCATGTAAGCATCTGGCTTCTTTCATTTAGCAACATTACTGCAGTTATTTTTTTTCAACAGAAAAAAAGGAAACTTAATCATGTTCAGTGTTCATATGGGATAATTTTATTCCTTAATTAGAGAACTTTGAACTGTGTGAGTACATTCAGTCATGTTGGTTCTTCTGGGTGAATTTGTAACTAGTTATTAATTCAAAGGGTCTGGGTGGGGGTAGGAAAGGGGAATGGACCAAATAATATACTAATTGAACATTCTTTTATAAAAACTTACATGAATTGCAACCACCATCAGATTTTCCATGATAGACTAGGGATAGCATACTGTAGCCACAGGACAAACCAGCAGATGGGCTATGGAAAAAAGTAGTCTCCAAAGTCACATTTGATCATTTTATTACTTACATTGAAATATAAATATGGATATTATCCAGGAGCTGTCACTGAGCAAGTATTCTGGTATGATTTACAATATCCATTCGGTCCATTTTGTGAATGACAACAACAACAAGGCAAAAGCAATTGTGTAAGATATATGTGAAAGCTCTCTGAAAAGAAAATATATTTGTCTCAGTCCTTTTACCTTAGAATATTTATATTACATAGCAGAGCAGGTATGTAAAAAGTGTGTAGTATGTGACCAAGCATTCTGCAGTGAGCACAGTATCCTTGTTAAACAAGCCACAGTAGTTCTCTTTTCCAGACTCAAACCCAGAGAGGCCAAGCCACTGTTACCAGTGATCTGAGTGGTACTTAACAGAGCCTAAATTAGATTCAGCATTCCTCAATTCCCAGGGCTCTGACTGGTTCACAAAGCCCCTTGCCTTCCATATATACATATTAATGTGATATGAACCTATAAACTTTGTATGCAGATGAAAGGGTGCCAGAATGAGAGAATCCATGGAGCCACAAAAGCAGAAATGAGAGAACCTATGAATTGGTTGTCTTTGGAACATGCTTAAACATAGATGAAGAAATGCTTTATTTGTGAGAATGGGTGGTGCCATGATAATCACTAAGTCTACCATAAGTAAAACACATTTTGGAAAGTTTCAGCTCATTTCTATGAATTCAGTTGTTATTTATATCTCCTTAGCTGTTAGTGACCTGGAAGGTCTGTGTTGCCCTGTCATTTCCTTTCCTTTCATTTTTCGTTTCTTCTCTTGACAAGTATCTGTGCTCTGCACAGAAATACAAAAGCCAGCAGATCCTCAATGACAGCCTGCCCCCCTTTCATGACTCTGACACTGGTCTCCACAGGATCTTTTTGCTGGATCATAGACACAAGCCAGAAAAGAAGCTTTTGTCTCACAGGTTCTGACTGTGCATCCCTTCATGGCCAAATATAAACTTGGCTAGACAGGGGTCCAGCCCTCACTGCCACGATCCTAAAGCCACCTCACATTTCTTAGAATTATCGACAAGGGCGGACCAGAGAGGAGTCAAAGGTCAGCCCATCTCCTCAGCAACAGTTGAACTGGTTCTCCATGGAGGATTAATTGCTACCCAGCAGCTCTCTGCTAACCAGTATCCTTCAGTTGCACATACTTTCTTCCCTGTGTGTAATATCCCCTGGGGTTAGCCTCCTGGAAGGAGATGGATGCCCTCCCTACACTAGTACAATCAAAGCAATTCTCAGTTATAGCACCCTAGACCAGAGGTTGGAAAAACCCACAAGGTAAGAGCTAATTAGGAGATCCTCCTGGAAGAGCAAATGTTGTTAAATATACACATGTTCTAAGCACATGGCCAAGCCCTAAGAACTTTGTGATGTACTATATACCAAAGAACTATTTTAAGAATGCTAGTGTTTAATAGAAGTTTCAAAAGCTAAAATACCTGTGAAGCTGGGAACTAGGAAATCTGTATTTCTTCCTGTCCTCTTTCTCTCCCGTATAGCACACTCAATTAAACTTATTTGGGGAATATATAGATATACACATGTAGTCATCTCCCCTACTAAACCACAAGCCCAGGAGGGCAGAGTTGATTACTCTTTTTGCTCCATAGCACCTATTACACTGCTTAGCATGTGGTGCATGTCCAAAAAATATTAATGAATTCACAGAGATCATTCCTATGGTAGAAATGACTAAGAAGGGTGCAGAGAATAAACACATCTAAACAAGGATATTACTGTGAATTTTAAAAGGGAAGAAATCCACAGAAGAGAAAGGACAGATTTATAAAGCGGTGTTCATATCACTAATTACAGGAAGGTTTGTGAAATATCAGGCATGCATTTTCATGGCAGATAATGGAGAGGGGGTTAAAAATCAAACCACAGCAGATTTATGACTGGATCAAAAGTAATATCTGTCTTCAGGCTCCTTATGAAGCCCTCTGGTTAGTTAGGGTCATGGTGTTCAGGAATATATTGGGAGATGCAAATTTAAAAGTGCTCGGTATTACTTCCCACACAGATTGTGGACGGCAAGCTGTGGTTTCAGCTGGACTGCGGTAGTGGCCCTGGAATCCTGGGCATCTCCGGCCGCGCTGTCAATGATGGGAGCTGGCACTCCGTCTTCCTGGAGCTCAATCGCAACTTCACGAGCCTTTCCTTAGATGATAGCTACGTGGAACGACGCAGGGCACCCCTCTACTTCCAAACTCTGAGCACTGAGAGTACCATCTACTTCGGTGCCCTGGTGCAGGCAGACAACATCCGCAGCCTGACTGACACGCGGGTCACACAGGTGCTCAGCGGCTTTCAGGGCTGCCTGGATTCAGTGGTGCTGAATAACAACGAGCTGCCTCTACAGAACAAGCGCAGCAGCTTCGCCGAAGTTGTGGGCCTGACGGAGCTGAAGCTGGGCTGCGTACTCTACCCCGATGCTTGTGAACGCAGTCCGTGCCAGCATGGTGGCAGCTGCACAGGCCTGCCTTCTGGGGGTGAGTGTGTGGGTGCTATGGGCACCCTGCAGGGAGGGCAGGGGTCCTGTGATGCACTTGCAGGAGGTACTGCCCTCACAGCCATGACTAACCCAAGGGCTCTCCTAGAGTGGAGTGCACACCCAAGATGTGCACAGAACTTCTTAAACCTCTTTACTGAGGGGAAGTTTCAGAGCTTGACTAGTACAGTGTCCAGCTTAGTCAATCATCTGCAGCATCCCACAAAAGCAGCATGATGCCCAGGAGACCACAGATGCCATGAATTCTGCCCCCTTCCCTGCCCACCCCACAACCTGCTAGTCTTCTGTGACTTGGGCTAGTAGGACACCGTTTTAAGTTGGACCTTCATGAGCCAACTACCTGTCACTGCAGAATGATGTGTAGCAGTCTGTGTTGTATAAACATAACTCTTCCAGGAGCTCAAAAGAGTTGGGGATGAATCTGGTACCCCAGGAATAGTGGAGGCCCTTGGAGCATGCTTTTGAAAACATGTATTAAACAATCTAGTGACTGCTCTAAAAAGGAGTAGGAAGTCAAGAATAAGGAGAGGGAAATGTACACGAAATCTCAGGAGGAATAACATTCAAGGAGGACATAATGCTTTACCCCAATAATTTTTCCCCAAAGATACATCATTAAGAAAGAAAGAAAAGGGAAGGAGAGAGGGAGAAAGAATTATAGAGTATTTCTGTTGTTTGAGGGAAAAGCCAAGATTATTTAGGATCTAGAAGTGCAAAGATAAAAGAATCCCTGACTTTACCCAGATGCCGAGTCTGTGTTAAGGTAAACTAGGCCAGACATTCTTCTGGCTGAAATTTGCCACCTCCCAACAGCCCTACTGCTGATTCCATTCCAGCCCCTTTGCCGAGTTGCTCAGCAGTAGTATGATTAGCAAATTTAAACCTTCTTCACAAATCACTTAAGAGATTCTGCTGTGTGCATTACCATCTAATGTTTGTGAAGCCCAACTCCAAATTTAGAGTCCATTTTATTATTAGAATGTTATAAACTGTCCGTGAAATGATGCACTGCCGAAATACAGACAACAAAGTTGTTTAGACTTGCATATGTTACTGCCACAATGAGGGCCAAGTACCCTGGGGGGAAATTTCTGCCGTCTCAATTTAAGAAATCTATTTGCTGTTTTTACTGTCTCAGCAGTATATGTAAATAAAGGGTTGTTATGGTGCCATAATTCCCGAATGATGGGCAGTAACTATACTTCAGTGGTTCTATAAACCAGCCCATTATGACAAGTCATGGCCAGTTTTTCACCAGGCAAAACAATTCTGCTAGTGTGAGCCATCTACGATATATAAAAGGAGCATATAATTAAATTGGGTTGAAATAGAACACGACTCCATGTCAAATCCTGGGTACACAGCCACAAATTGTAACATACTTTTAACGATGGCAGGACGTTGTTTTTGCTGGCAGAGCTATGGGCTTCCACAATGGGTTATCTTTAAAATAATAATAATCACTGAATGAAGGAAAAAGACCATGGAATCTTGCTCTTCAACATGCATTTTATTTTTTTATTGCCATGAAATCTGTTAGCTAAGTATTCAGGGCAGGTATGTTAATTAAATAAGACCCCTATGAAAAACAGAAGTTTTCTCTATTTTTAATCCCTTTTAGTTTAATAAAATTTTAGCATGAAGGACCCGCCTGCCATATATTTTCCACATAGCCTAGAGAACTTGCCATCCCATCCCTAATGGCCCAGCCTTGCCTAGAATACACTTCCTCTTCCTCCCCTGCTCTTCACTTCCTTCTATTTTTGGTATTGGGGCTGGGACTCTATAGTAGGTTCTCTTTCTTACAAAATGATACAGCCTTTATCAGTTCAAGTCTCCCTATTGTACCTTGGGGCTATGTTTTTCCAAAACAAAGATAGTCTTTCCTCAGTTCCATCTTCACAACTCCTTTTTTTCTCAAACTCAGTATCTCTGTTTAATAGGGGGGTCCCATAGGAGCTGCCTGCCACCAGAGCTATTCCCAAGCCTAGTTCAGTGGTACTTAGCTCAGCAGCCCTGCCCCACTCCACACACACAGAGTATGGTCTCCCGTTATTTCCCTGGGGACCAAAAGCACAGGAGATTCCTCTTCTAATGTATGAGGAGTTTCTTACCTCCTTCCTGGTTATAGGAATGAGGCCTTGGCTTCTAAGAAAAGAAGAGAGAGAATCTATTTTCTTAATCCCATATCAGAGGAATTTTTGCTGGGTTCTTGTGTTCTACCTAGTGTCAAATAGAGGAAGGGAGAAAAGAAAAGAAAGAACCAAAATTTGGCCTTTACTTATGTCTATGAAACTGTGTAGTTAATTATAAGGTTACTTAAAATACAAGGAAAATCTTAGCTATATAATTGCTTAGTTTAAAAAGAAGAATAAGACTTGAGTTTTTAATCAAAAAGGATTCATGCCCTCAAGAATTCTCTCTAGTTGCCAGGAAGATCTAATCACAGAGAGAGAAAGTCTTGGGTCCCCAGATCAGAGGCTGGAATGCACGCAGCATTCAAAGAGGTAATCTGGGCTACGGAAAGTAGATGGAGTGCTTAATAGTGACTCTTTGCACATGACAACACTGAGGACAAAATTTATTTATTTGAACATCTTTCAGTTGTTGTGACCTGTTCCACATGTTCCTCTAAAATTCCAGGATACTTGTTTTGGTATGGTATTCCCCTTGACCACTGAAGAATGCTGAGGCATTGGTCATCAGCTTTCCTGGTGAGAGACTCCATTCTCAAGCTGTGGCCATCTTAGTACATTGTTGCAGAACATTTAGAACCTTTGAGGCAGGCAACCCACAGCAAGAAGCACTTTATTTCAGGGAAGCAGAATGTTCCAACCACCCCCAAACCCAATCAAACTCTTGGCATGAATCAGGGCAAGGAAGCCACATCTTCTAGCTTGGAATGACATGGTCAGTGGTTTTCATCAGTGTTATAACATTGGCTGCCCCAGAAGGAAGCCATAGAACCCGAGGGGAATTAAAGCCCAGAATGCTGACTTGTAATAAGAGGGTGAATATGACTCTATAAATCAACCACAGAGGGAAGGCTCTTTCTCTTGGTAATGCCTTAAGATTATATGTATTTCATAAACATGAACTGGAAATAGCAACCACCCTGGAGAAGAAATTGTTAGGGCCTATTCTGACCCTTACTTCTCCAAACCTAGTAAGCAAGGCACCACACAGTGAGCACCCACAATCTGAATTAGAAGTGCTCAATCCTGCGTGCCTTATTGTGTTCATCTTAAGCCTGTTAACAGAAAATACAAATGAGGCTAAGCTACCATTTGGTGAAGCAATACACTAAGTCAGGTAATCACTGGTCCAGAAATAGACATTCAGACAGTTTTTCATGAGACTAGAAGCCTAAGGCCTGAAATGAAAAGTTGGGTGCATTGTTAGTACTAAGACTTACTGTTTCTTAGACCTTTGCTGTGTGTTGGGCACTATGATAAGGGCTTACCTTGTAAGAGCTGATGCACTGGGACTTTTAATTCTTACTACAATATTGTGGGAATGGTCTGTTCTTCCCTCCCACTAACCCACCCCTTAAGAAGAAATGGGCCAGAGATGCTACTAATTAGCCTAGCAGCACAAAAGTCGTGAAGCCAGATTTGACCCAAATTGTGGGAACTCCTCAGCCCAGGCTCTTCCCTATTGCTATTCAAAGTCCTAAAGGCCAGCATCATCATGACAGGGAATGTTAGAAAGGCCGCATCTCTGATCCTACCCCAAACCCACTCAATCAATCTGTATTTTAACAAGCTCCCTACATGACATACTGATTTTTCTCTGAACTGCCCTAGAACAGCTGCCTGGGGAAAAATTCTAGTTCTGTTTCTCATATTATAGACTTACAGATACAACTGTAAGATGCATCAGATCACCTGAGGTCCTTGTTAAAATAAGACAATGTTATTTTGAAAAGCTTCTTGATTATTAATAAAAAAGGAAAACCTATTTACTTGCCTCCATCAATTGCTGTCCATATCAGAGGTACTTTCTGTTAGGGTACTGAATTGATTTATAAATTATTGACCTTACTACCAAGAAAAGCTTGGAGGTAGGGCACCCAACATATAGAATCTGAATCACAAGGGAAGAATGTTGGCATCTTTATTTTTAATGAGTCTCCAGGATGGTTCTATGCACACCCAAGTTTCAGAACCGCTGACGTTCATGGGTCCCAACGATTCCATGCTTCCAGGAATGCCCCTTGGAGAGTTCCAGAAAAGATAAACAGACACAGGACACAGGGAAATTGAAAGTCAAATGAACAGCCTATACTTTTTAAAAATTGTTTTGATGAAAGATGGAAGCATTATTCCCCTGTTAGGAATTTTGGGTTACCCTGAGCTCTGCTTCAAAGATAAAAATAATAGTGTCTGTCCATTCTCTCTAAGCAATTGTGAGTATTCTGGCTATCAGGTTGCATGAAATAGGTTCTCAAATGTTGCAAATGCTCAGCTGTTCAGGGCAACCAAGTCCCCACGCCACTTTGGGCCAGATTTGTTGAATATTTTGTGTCCTTAACTTGTAAGCGATCACTGGTATAGGTTAACTTTGGTCTGTCAAACTTCAATTGAGTGCCTGCATTGTGCTAAGATCTGTGTCAAATCCTGGGCCTTGCTGCTCTCTTGTGATCAATGAATGCCAGTTGTACAGCCTCCCCCACCTCACAGATGATTTAAGGAAGTTGAACCGCATTCCCATATATGCTTCACCCAATGACCAAGAACACTAATAGGGAGAAGCCAGACTCACTATGAATAAACTGTGAACATAATTTGGGTGAGTTTTTCAGCTTTGGAATTTTTTTTTCTTTTCTGGGTAACCTCCTTCTAAATATTGAATTAATCTTTTGTCGTTGTTTTGTACCTGGGAAATTCTCACAATAATAGCATTAATAATTATAGTTACTAGTAGAAAAACTCTAAAATAGGTTATGTGCACACAAAAGAACAAAGAACATACTAGAAGGTAAGAATTTATTGTGTGCCTCATGTTGCTAGTACACTAAAGGTTTGTAGAGCTTCAAAGAAAATATTAAAGGTTTGACTCAATATACAATGTATGAAAGGTGAGCCAGCTCTCCTAGGGAAAGTTATAGTTCTCCTCTTCAAAGATTTCATTTTACAAGGTCTAAAGGCATTGGATGTAGCCTGCTTGGTTAAAGAGAAAAGTCAAAGTGACTAAAAGTTGAAATGGCAAGGTAATGATGGAGGCCATGGCTGGCTGGCTTCGGAGCTTGTCCCCACTTGTGATTAGTATCTCATGTGGTAATGCATCCACCAGGTTTCTCACATGAATTGAGATTCACATGGAACAGAGATCTGAATATCTCCCAGTATTGAGCCCAACAGCCATAGTAAAAATCTCCCATGACATTCAGCTGTTTGGTTTATGAGTAACACAGAGATGAAGTTGATTTCAGAATTCATAGTGATTAGAAGAAATAACAACAGTAAAGTGCCTAATGTTTATGTGTTGCATTGTGGTTTATAAATCCAGAAATCTTTTGGTTCCTTATGAAGTGTTGATGAGTATCACTTGTCAAAAAAAAATTAGGGAGGTTCCTGAAGGTCAGGCATCACAGTCACAATCATATTCAGCTGGTGAGCAACAGGCAGAACTTAAACTTGCACCCAGGCCCTCACCGTCCATCACAGATGCCTCCTCAAGTCCTGTAAGTTCTTATAGTTTCTAAGTAAAATCCATAATTTAGCAAGCATGAAGATTGATACTGACTTAAATCAGTATCTAAATGTGCTCATTGCACATTTACTGTCATTTCTTTTACCTTTGTACAGCAGGCAGACATTCCCTTATCAAGGCTGCAAACCTGATCAGAAAAACACATGTTTTTCTCTTCCTGTATTTACACCACCAAGTGGGGCAGAGGGTGGAGGCCATTGCCTGGATGAACCAGGTCAGAAATAACTGCTAAATCAAAGGAATAAAATAGAAATTATCTTGATTTTTTTTTTGTTGCCCAGCCCAAATTCCCTCTATAATTGCTTATTCCATATCTATTTTTGCATTTAATAGTTTTTTTTTTTCAATGTTCATCTTTGAGCTAGGAAAAGAGAAGGCATTTTAAGTTTGTCTGGGTGCAGATTTCAAAACCATCTGCATCTGCTATAACTAGAAGGATTGTAAACAGGAACACAGCTTTGAGACAGTGCTTAAAAATACACTTCTCGTTTTGCCAAGATTTGAAAGAAAAGAAGCTATGACTTTTTTTGTATATGTATCTCGATGCTGGTAAGACCATTTCCTTTCTGAATTTGAAAACTACTATTAAGTATATCTGCTACTCATTAGCATAGGTAACCTTGAGGAAAACTGTCTTATTTAAGCTTCTATTTCCTCACCTGTAAAATAATTATAATAGTACATACAGCATGGAATTGCTGTAAGAATTAAATTAGATATAAGGCATAGAAATTTCTTAGAATTTTTCTGTCACATAATAATCTATTGTTCTTATTAATGATTTCATTGTTTAATAGTCTCCTGCTTAACAGGAAGAAAATCTCTTTTAAATAAGATTTTGAAATTATTCAATGAATTATATTTTCTTTTATGTTTATCAAAGTGTCAAATACTATTTGTGATCAGATAGTGCCTGGATAAATCTTAGAACTCTGTTACCTTTATTTGTGTGTGATAGCAACTTATGGTAATGCTTGAAAAGTGCAGAAACTTTATTATGCTACTCACTTTATTATTTAATGATTATTTGGCTCCCAGAAGGATACCAAGTTGGATACCTTGTTATAGTTTATCTGCTTCCTGGAGAGCAACAGGAAATAACTATAAGACTGTCCCTTTTATTTCTAGCACATAAGGAGCTCTGGCTCACCGACAAGTGATAGTGCCAAAACAGATTTGAAAAAAGATTGGAGAATCAGTAATAAGGAGTCAAGTTCCACTCAATCACTTAAGATGTCTTTGGACATTCACTGGCATCTCTAGCACCCCCCTGGAATTGGGATGTTACTGGAGTCTGTTCTTTTTCCTTTGTCTGATTATCATGATCCTCATAGAATGTCTGGAAGTGATTTTAAACAATTATAGCATTAGATCACTTAGTGTCATTATGACAAGCATTGATATAAAATTATTAAAAATAGGGCCCATGATATGATAATTAATAACCAATGCTTTATGAAAGCAAGTTAATTTTGATAAACAAGTCTTTCACAGAGGCTGAACAATAGATATCATTCTTCTTTCATTACAAAAAGAATAATCTAAGTACTTTTTTAAAAAATTGAATTGCTTTCCCCTTTGTTAACATAAAAACTTCTCCAGATTTAAAGTTCTAAAAGATTACTTTCAAAGCACCTCTGCTCCTTTCTCCCATGGGCTTCAGATTGTAAGAGCAGATCATAGACAGTTTACCTCCTTCTGATTGCAAAGAAATCTACAAAGGAAATATAATAAAGTACAAGGTGTTAGAAATAACAGTTCAGGACAATGTTGACAGGTTAGGACTTTGGACCCAGACTACCTGGGTTCACACCAGCCTCATGATCCTGAATCAGCAATCGGCTTCTCTGAGCTCAGAATCTCATCCGTAAAATGCTGTAAATGGTATGGGGATATAGCTCAGTTGGTAGAGTGCCTGCCTTGCATGCACAACGCCCTGGGTTCAATCCCCAGCACAGCAAAAAAAAAGCTGTAAATGGCTTCTAGATGATGTTTTTCTGACCTTGTGATCCCAGTCCCTGTCATAATACCTATTCTAGGGGTGTGCCAGTAAACCAGCTCTTAAAAGTAGAGGCCCATATTTGTAGCATTTGTTGATTTCTGTGGAGTAAATACTCACATCATGTCTGATGTTAGGCTACTAATGCTTTAACAAGTGGCATGCCAATTTCTCAAGTATTTAGCAGTCATGTCTCAGAACTTCTGAGCTAGCTCCAGCAAACCCCTTCTAATTTACATAGGCACTCATTTGGAGGTGAATCAGTCAAACTGGCTGCTGCATCAAATAGTATTAGATGTCCCACAGAAAGATCATGAAGATAACAGAATGCAGAAGGAAAATGTGTATGAGTGAAATAGCACACTAGAAGTAATGTCCCATTTTAAATTCCTATTTTCCAAGGCACGGAGACATAAGATTGCCTCTCTGACACTGGGTAAGAACTCATCCCATGACCCAAGGTAGAGTCTAGTTTCCTTGATAGTGATTCAAATATTGCTTATTTCTAGACAGCTTCTCCTTAGCTCTTTCCTTCTCCAAGCTACTTCTGATAGAGTTTTATTTAAGAAATTTCAGAGGTTTGCCAAATAAAAGCTGTATAGTTTACCCAACTTGCTTTAGCCCCTTCCTGGCTTTCCTCCCTCCTCATCATTGATGTGCTTTTCTATGCTGTGCCTGTCTCACCCCTTCCTTCAGTCTAAGGAAGAATATAATTCATTCTCACAAGTCACTCTATCTCTAAATGATATGCCATTCTGATCAAGGATTAGCCAGATGACACAAAGAAGGATATTTCCCAATCCCACATGCTTTCAGAAATTTCCAATTCCATTAAGGTGTGCAACTTCCTAAATTGGAAAAAATAACCCTAAGTCAGCATAGTTTGAAGCAAACATACCTGAGACTACTGCCTCCTTCCCACAGGCTTCAGGCTGGCCTTCTTTGAACAGTTTGTATCCACAATGTGAATCCAGTAAAAATATCCATGAGAGTACACACTGTCTCAGTCTATAGATTTTCAACTATCTTATGTCTGCAGCACTCAATTCACAAAATCCCAACATCAGTCACTAACCACATTGTTAGCCCAAGAGTTCAGCACCTAAGAGTGAGGATGGCTCTTTACAGTATTTGCAAAAGATCTTAGGAATAAAGAAAGCCTCACTGGCCACTTCACAGTAATGGTGGCAGCTTGCTGTCACAACCACACTACCATGAAAGTAATTTTTTACTTTTAATTTTAATCCCCTAATGGCCTAACATCTCACTATGCCCCACCTTTTTATGCTTTTATTACTATATTATAATTACACGTAATAGTGGGGTTCATTGTGACACATTCATATATGTCCACAACATCATTTGCTCCAATACATCCCCCAGTACTTCTCTTTTCGCTCCCCTCCTCCCTTTCCCTCTTCCCTTTCCTCTACCCTTCTGATCTTCCACAAATATATATTCCAAATGAAATATACATCTACATTCATATACATATACATTCCAGGTATATATGGAAGATCAGAATGGTAGAGGAAAGGGAACAGGGAATATATATATATATATATATATATATATATATATATATATATATTTATTTATATATTTATATATTTCATTTTGGTGCATTATAATTTTACTTAGAAACAGAATTCATTGTGATATATTCATATGTCATATAACATAATTTGGTTGATTTTATTCCCCCCCTATTCTTGCCTCTTCCATCCTTCCTCCCTCCCCCTTGATACCCTACTTTAATTTACTGATCTCCCTTCCATTTTTGTAAGTTCTACTTTTTAAAAATCACTTTTTCCTCTCTAGCTTCCACAAAATGAAAGCATTTGTCCTTTGACTTTCTGAGTCTGACTTATTTCACTTAGAATGATATTCTCCAGTTCCATTGATTTATTAGAAAATGCCATGATTTCATTCTTCTTTTTGAATGTGTATAACTCCATTGTGTATATACATCACATTATCTTTATCCATTCATCTGTAGATAGTCACCTGGGCTGGTTCCATAACCAGCTGTTATAAACATTGGAATGCAAATTTCACTATAGTATGATGACTCCAGTTTTTGATTCTACCACCTCTTAACATCTCCACACTGAGGACCAATTTTTAAGCACCATTGAGGACACACTTAAGTCATATCCAAACCATAGCAGATGTAAAATAAGAATTGGTCAAAGGTCTGTTTAAGAGACTGGTAGAACTGATCTGGATTCCTACCTCCCCTCTGCATAGCCAAGAAACCACTTGCCCCACATCCTGGAAAAACCTGCATGTACTACTGAGAGGCAGGGTCTTGGAACTGGAGAACACCTGGCACTGTGCTTCACAGACAGGTTTAAGTAAACATGATGTTCAGTGGATGCTAAAACCACCGCAACCACCCCTCCTCCACCAGTTAATCCCTCCAGTATTGAAATCCAGGCCTTTGTCCTCCTTCTGGGCAGGTGATAAAAACAATCTTTACTAGGGAAATCAGCCAACCCAAAGATACTGACTCAGTTTTAGAGTTTATGGGCCACTCTCATGTGCTCAGAACTTCCTACCAGATTTCTAGTTTTTTAGTGCCACACTCTTCAATATAAGTTTATAAGTGAAGATTAACAAACAAGTAAGGAAATCCTCTAACTCAAAACATATATGGAAGGAAAGATCAACTTTAAGGAATTCCCTTCCTTTACTTAGGGCATGGCAAGGCCAAATCTTATAGAATGGGCTGGTAGGCTAGAAATTCAAGTAGGAGTTGATTTTGCAGTCTTGAATTCCAAAATCACACAGCAAGTCAATGGGTTGGAAGGTCAGGCAAGATTCTTCTATGTTGTAGTCTGAGGCAGAATTCCTTCTTCTTAAGGGCTCAAACTGAATGGACAAGGTCCACCCACATCATGCTTTACTTATGGTAACCTATTGTAAATGTTAGCACACCTATAGATACCTTCACAGAAACATCTAGACTAGTGTTTAACAAAAGAACTGGGCACCAAGTAACCTAGCCAAGTTGACACATGAAGAACAAAAACAAAGTTGGACATGAAAATTAAAATAATCATAGTTCACTATATGACTTAATGTAAAGAGCATTTCATTGTTATAGTACTATCATCACCAATTATTGATATAACCGAAGTTACCATATCTTGGAATGTAGAGCCACCAGAAGAATGTCTCTATGAGACAGGGCCAAAGGCTCAAAATAAAAGTTACAGTGGAAAGTCAATAGAAAATCCCCATGAATGAAATAAAAACAAAATTTAAAAATTCCACAGAAGGAAATATTGGAAATAAAAGGAATGCCACCCAAGTTACTTTGAGGTTATTTAAATACTTCATTTTACAAAACAAAACATGTAAAATGATCTGACTCTTCATTATGCACATGTATAACTTTAACAACAACAAGAAGAATAAAAATGAATCTTTGGGGTACCCCAATTTTCTTATTGGTGCATTATATTTGTACATCCTGATGGAATTTTTTTTTTTTTTTTTTTTTGTGGTGCTGGGGATTTGAACCCAGGGCTTGTGCTTGCGAGGCAAGCACTCTACCAACTGAGCTATATCCCCAGCCCCTGATGGGATTTTTTGTTACATATTTATACATGCATGCAATACAAAATATGACAATGTAATCTGGTCAATAACACTCCCCAGCACTCACCCCCTACCTTCTACCCCTTGGTTCCTTTCCTTTGATTTTCATGAGATCTGCCCACCCCCGCTCTTTTCCTTCTTCCTCTCTAGCTTCCACATATGACAGAAAACACAGGACCTTTGGGGTTCTTTTTAAGAAGGGAAAAAAGAATACCCTTACTAATTATTCATTCTCTCCTACTCTAAGAAAAAGATAATTGTTTCATTTTATAATTCTACCTCATCTGATATTTAATAATCTCTGTGGTAGGGATATTCTTACCTATTTATGTGTGATGGGTTCATGAATAGAGAAAGCAAACAAGGTACAAAAATCAGGATCTGAATAGAGAAGCTGGATGAAGACTGGAATTCTCCCATTACCCCCTGCATATGTCAGTCTGAGGCTCCACTGTCTTGACAAACAACCTCATTTTACCTGTTCTTCCCTCACTTTCCTTCAAGGGGTACTTTCAGTTCTTGGCTAAAGAGAAAAGGCACAGGGATAGGAGAGGGACTCAGGAAAGGAGGTACATGAAATCCATAGGACACTACTCCCATCTGGAAATGTCCTGCTGTTTACAGTAGCAGTGTGGTGGGAAAGGCACCCCTCTTCCCCTGTACTCCATCCTGGTGTCTGTTCTTGGTATCTGTCCCTTGTGCACATCTTTTACAGTTCTCACCAGCATCCATGCATGTAGTTAATTAGGTGGATTTTTGTGTACTCGTAGGGAATTCAAATTGGAACTTGGCATTTTTGTGGCAAGATGTACTCCAAAAAACTAATTTGTTAATCATCTTTGGAATTTGGGCCCTGCTTACGATACAGTTCAACAGAGAACTGGGAGGACATGTTACATGTTACAGTTGAGTCCCAAAGCATTCTGAGCATCACCAGTGGCACCCCTGGCTCATGAAGCACTCTTTCCCCAGGCTACCAGTGTACCTGTCTCTCACAGTTCACGGGGAGGAACTGTGAATCAGAGATCACAGCCTGCTTCCCAAACCCCTGCCGCAATGGAGGATCCTGTGACCCCATAGGAAACACTTTCATCTGCAGTTGTAAAGCTGGGCTCACCGGAGTCACGTAAGTGAGATTATGTAATAGTCTCTTGCCATGCTGCTTCTTATTACTAAGAAAACAAACCAATAAGCATTTTACCAGGATAAAATGTTTACCACTGATAGGTAAGACAGGCAGAGGGTTAATGTCTTTATGTATAAAAACTGCTTTCAAGTGATTAAAAGGTTAATAGGGATTATCTCTTGGTAGTGTGGTTATGGGTAATTTACATACTTTTTTTACTTTATACTTCTCTATATTTTCAAAAATTTTTATAACTGCCATGTACTTTATAATAAGGGTAAAACAAAGAAAGCCATTGATGCCACTTAATATATCCCATATAATTCTGAGACAGATATACTACCCTTTTCTCCAGAATCCACTAATAGGACTCTATTACCAATGTTTTATGATCATTCTACAAAACTAAACCTTACCTTTCTTTTGCAAGCCTTTTTTTCCTCCAAGAAATGAGTGAAATTAAAGTGCCAAATGGAAAGGGAATGTTTTAAATTCTTAGTAAAATTCCACTTTCAACCATCCTTGATCATTTCAAAAATTATATATATATATATATATATATGTAAAATCTCAAGCAAGTGATACTCTAATTACAGATCAGTCTTATGTATTCATTAGAGCAAATCTCCTGAGGACTTTTCCAGGAAATACTTAGCTGACTTTGAATTGCTGGATGTAATTTAAAGCAATAAAGCTGCATTTATTTTTAAATACTCTGTGATTCTAACTAATATCCGGCTGACCTGGCCTCAATCTGTTCAAATTAGGGATATTTGGCTACATTTTAAAAGGTGGATTATCAAAAATATAGGTGTTTGGGCCTTTTAAATGAACATATTAGAACAATTGCTGAAGCAGAGAAAAGGAAAGAAGGTCTATGGTTTCAAAGAGTGTTAAAGCAAGAAAAGTAAGACTTAAATGCGTGCCTTATTATACTCAAAGTGAAGCATGGATTGCTTTAAAGGGAATAAAATTGATTTAATTATTTTCATTAGAATGCTTCAGTAATTTTCTCCTGATAATCTGCCTTAGCATTCGCCTTTAACATAAGCACAGAATCTGCAAGTTAGCCATTCACCCCCACCACCCCACCTACCCCTACAACACCCAGTTTCCTGGAGGGACCAAAAATTACTGTAATCATTAAAGGTAAAGGTCAGAACCAAAAACATTTTCCTCACCAGAAACCCTGTAATGAATATATAAGTTCACAGTTCTTTATTCTACAATCTCAAAAGCTTGGAGGACTAAAGTGGTTTGAAGTACATCAGTGGCAGGCTAATTTGGTAGAAAAATCTGTTGAAAACTACTCTGAGGCTCTTTCTAGTCTTTATTTCTCTAATTTACTGCAAACATCCATGTTTCTCTGCAGAAACACTGGTATATTTGATTATGAGGTCCTATGCCAGCATCAGTTCCTGTTGGGCCAAGGAGTATTTTACATAATGTGAGAGTGATACACTGTATGTCCTTTCTAAAATTGAATAGTTGAAAAATCAGATACGAATGTGGTCAGGAGAATTTGGAGATCACTACCTTTCCATAGCATCTGTTGGTTCTTTTTGTACTACTCCCTTCTCCTAGCACAATCTTCCCTCCTGAACCCCAGTAGGGGACAAAGACTTGAGAGAGAAGGTTGGGAGGAATACCTTTACACAAGATGAGGACTTAGGCTGGGAGGCTACAGGCACAGAAACACCTAAATCAACTGCCCCCCCCCACACACACACACACTTTTTTTGTTTGTTTGTTTGTTTGTTTGTCATGCTTCACCCATACCTTTCAGGTGCTTTCTCCTCTTTTAATGATGTCCTATTTTTTGAGCTCTGGTACACAAGGCTGTGTCAACTGGTCCTGATGTTGGGGAGGGGCTTCTGTGTGTTTTTCTGCTGAAGGTGTGAGGAGGACATCAACGAGTGCGAGCGGGAGGAGTGTGAGAACGGCGGCTCCTGCGTCAACATGTTTGGCTCCTTCCTCTGCAACTGCACCCCGGGCTATGTGGGCCAGTATTGTGGGCTCCGCCCGGTGGTGGTACCCAACATCCAGGCCGGCCACTCCTACGTAGGCAAGGAAGAGCTCATTGGCATCGCAGTCGTCCTCTTCGTCATCTTTACCCTGGTCGTCCTCTTCATCGTCTTCCGCAAAAAGGTCTTCCGCAAGAACTACTCCCGCAACAACATCACGCTGGTGCAGGACCCGGCCACCGCTGCCCTGCTCAACAAGAGCAATGGCATCCCATTCCGGAACCTGCGTGGCAGCGGGGACGGCCGCAACGTCTACCAGGAGGTGGGGCCACCGCAGGTGCCTGTGCGTCCCATGGCCTACACCCCCTGCTTCCAGAGCGACTCCAGGAGCAACCTAGATAAGATCGTGGACGGGCTGGGGAGCGAGCACCAGGAGATGACCACGTTTCACCCAGAGTCTCCCCGCATCCTGACAGCCCGGCGGGGTGTGGTCGTGTGCAGTGTGGCCCCCAACCTTCCAGCTGTGTCACCCTGCCGCTCTGACTGCGACTCCATTCGGAAGAATGGCTGGGATGCTGGAACTGAGAGTGAGTAGGAAGTGGCAGTGTGTTCCCCCCTATAGGAAGTCTGCAAGGTGTTGGCACCATAAGAGAAATGAAGGGAAGAAAGAGAACCCACATGACCAGAGCATTCCCTGTGACATATCCTAGCATAGGATGTTCACACTGGTTCATTTATCAGATGGGGAAAAATGAGTCCCAGAAAGGGTAACAACCGCATGTCCAAGGTAACAGCTAGTAGGAGGCAGGTAGTGTTCCAATCTGGGTCTGTAGAATCCCTGCAGTCCAAGCTCTTTTCACAAAATGGTACCATTGACCATAATGCAAGCTAGCCACATAAGTAATACACAGAGTGTGTTCTGGAAGGTCAGAAGAAAGTAGTATTTCTAGTCCTAGAGTGAGCACTTGAGCAAATTAGAGGGACAAAGCTAGAGGTGAATGTTTAGGCTTCATCAGCATGCCACGTGGTTGGCTGTAGAGGAGGGTGAGCTTACCAAGGAGCAACAGCAGAGAGGGTGGTCAAACCAGGCTTCCAAAAGGACCTTGGAAATGCCTACCTATGAGTGATGGGCAGAAGGGGAGGGACAGGAAGGGAGGGACATACTTACCAACAAAGAAAGGAAAGAAAAAGGAGAGGGCAGCTGAGCAGAAACCAAGAAAGAGGGATCAGTAAGGTCCACAGTATGAAGTACTACACAACCATCTAGGAGACACAGGCTTAAAATACATATGCTGAACTAAGGCCAGGGGTGGTACACTCCTATAAGCCCAGCAGCTCAGGAAGCTGAGGCAGGAGGATCACAAGTTCAAAGCCAACTTCTGCATCTGAGCAAGGCCCTAAGCAATTTAGTGAGATCCTATCTCAAAATTTAAAAAAATAGAAAGGACTGGGGATGTGACTCAGTGCTTAAGCATCCCTGGGTTCAATCAATCCCTGGCACCAAAAATAAACAAACAAACATATGCTGAACTAGAGATTCTTATGATCTCAAGAAACTCTCAGTGGCAAGGATTAAGGATAAAGAGATTTGGTGGGAACACAAAGGTAAAGCATCATTGCTGGGTGCTGGGTCATCTCCTTAGATGGTCAAGGCTGGATGCTATTATGTCAGGAAGGCACTATTACTAGCTCATCATTTTGTGAAGGAGAAAACTGGCTTGAGTAGGTGATATAACTTGCCTAAAGTCATGTAACTAGCAAAGTGAGGGGTTTGTACATCAGCTTCCTCACTCTGCTACTGCTCTTTGGAGCCTCGGCAGGAAGGATGGAGAGGAAAATAAGAGGGAAAGAATGGATGTCTTGATGAAAAATGGGGGGCCAGGAATGAGATCTTTCTACTCCAGTGCTGCCCAGCATGCCATCTGCTGATTCTGTCTTTCTATAGACACACTTATTATTCTAAGTAGTTGCCTTTGGATTTCAACCATAAATATATTCCCTCTCAAATTATCTGTAGAGTTAAGCTTTACCAGAGTATTGCAAGTTCACTAAGCAAAAAGGCTTTTTCTTTTTTTTTTTTCTTCTTTCTTTCTTTTTTTTTTTTTTTTTTTTTCAGTGACAAAGGGGGTTTTGAATAAATGAAGGAGCAGGGGAGTTTTATTTGTGGGCACTTCATTCACCAGTGTGGATCATTTGTCATTTTATTTCTTGTGTTCAGGGCTAAGCTTATGTATACCTTGTGCTTTGCTGAGGCACATCTTCATATTTTGTGGTGTGACTGTTGGGGATGAATTTCTCCCTGGCATCTCTCTATACTTGCATGAGTTGTTTATCCAACTCATCATTTTGCTGTGGTTTCAACATCTGACAGCAGATGCAGAGCCACCCTGCCTGCTCCTGACATCACCCTTTATGGTCGAAACAGTGATTTCTGTGGCCACGAAGAACAACTGTTCCTTAATCACAAGTCCGAGGCTCTTTGTACCCTGTGCTACGTGATGATTTGCAGCTTTTCCTGGTGATCATTTTCCACCCCTGCTTCGTGAAGTGACAGCTTTATTTCCAGAATCCACCTCAGGCCAAAACTCACATTTCCCCCCAAAGTATTGTTGGGTTTTATTGAATACATTTCCTTCTTTGTTAAGCAAGGCAGAGTTAGCTGGTGAGACGATCTCTGGACAACCAATTCATTTTGCACTTGACAACCTCAAGATATGAGCTGTTTTTATAGCTTCCTTTAGTCTGTCAAATAAGAAAGTAGTCCTGGTGTTTAGTGTGTGTGTGTGTGTGTGTGTGTGTGTGTGTGTGTGGTGGAGGGGGATCTGGCTATCTTTGTATAGCAAAGAGGGAGGAAGTATGTGGCTAAAGCACATCCACACTGCTGACTGCCCTCCTGCCAGACACAGTACAGAACAATGTTATTCCCAAAAATGATACCACGCTGCCCTCTAGAAGGCAGAACTTAAAACTCCACTTGCTCCCCAGAGATGGAAGCCAGGATAAATGTAATTGCATTCCTGCCTATAAAATATTTATACCCCTATTTTAAAAGTAATCTCATTTAACCTGGTGTTGACACCACCTTGGTTCATGTAAATGATGTAAATTCAGTCTGAATGGCAAAGAGCAGTGTAGCCACTTCATCCTCATTTCACTCTTCATGAAGTCGCTTCACTTTGAGGAGGGAACAGCTACTTTCAGCTGTCAGCTATTTGGAAGCTCATTTACCACGGGTTAAAGGTTTCAAATCCATAATGTAAATCACTTGATTGACAGACCTTGGCCCCCTATGGCACAATCAATTTTCTATTGTGCAGCTAAGTTATTTTCTTGAAGCAAATGAAAGAGCCCCAAGAAGTGAACTAGGTTGGGGTAGGAGGGCCAGACTGAAAATATGCACAATGTAACCAGTGTCATTTTTGCTTTCTCTTTGGCTGTCTGTGAAGACAAAGGAGTTGATGACCCGGGAGAAGTGACCTGCTTTGCAGGCAGTAATAAAGGCAGCAACTCTGAAGTTCAGTCCCTCAGCTCCTTCCAGTCAGATTCTGGTGACGACAATGGTAAGGAGGCTTCAGATTTGTTCCAGAGGGTGGGTTCTGCTTCCTGTGCTGAAAGGCAGTGGTTTAGGGGAGGGTGATGTGACTGGCTTTGTTTCTTGATGTGTTCTTGGGTTTTGAGTGTGTTCACCAGCTTTCTAATTGACTTCATTGTTGAGTTTCATTGCCAAAGGAGGCTCTATTGAGCTGCAGCTCAGAGCAGACCCAGGAATCTGCATCAGGAATTGACCCTTTGATTTGGTTCTAGAGAGAACCACCTCATGCCAAGTATGCCTTTTAACAATAGGCTGATTTATTTCTTTTTAAAATTTTATCAATGATCTCTTCCCTTTTCACTGTATATCCAACCTCCCCAACATGAGAAATTTGATCAGAGACAAGACTGCCTTCCTATAGAACCAGTGACATCTTCATTCAGTTGAATCTTCCTTATAATCATTTGGGGTCCTGGACTTTTGGGGACTTATTTTAAAATTATGAACCTGCTCTTCAGAAATATGCACGTCTACCCAGAATGCAAGTCCTTGTAGTCCATAGACAGCTGTGGTGGCACCAAAGCGGCTACCATGACCTCTTGTGAACCTGTACTATGGAGAGGGTGGGAATGCTGGACTGGGTTTTCTGAGCTGAGGAACCAGCTCCAGAAGATGGATTGTTCTCCATAGAGCAGAAAGGGAAGTAAAACTGCCATAAAACAGTGAATGTTTACCATATAGTGGCAAGCTGGGAATAATGTCAAATAGTCACCCACAGCAACAGGTAGCCTTACCTTGATTTATGCCTTAGGTCATTTTTCCATTTACCAGCAACTGACAAAAATTGGACGTATTAATTTATGTTATCATTCAACCCATGAACTCTTGCTGAGTTCTTTTTGTGTCCTGAGTCATTTTCTGGGCATTTTATACACAGAAGTGCAAACTGAAAATGTCACAGTCCTTACCTCTAAGGTGAATACAAGAGCAGTGAGCTCCAAGATCATAGAAACATCATGAAAGTATAATAGTCGTCTTTCACCACCCCCACCCCAAATCTCTTCCACTTCCTTGCCCAACATCTGGTAGTCCTGACAGTACATAAGCCTTCATTTATCTGTAAACTGGGATAACGAGCTCATATAACAGTGGATTTCTTCTGACCATTCTTAGGTCAAAGGCACAGACTTTTGACCTTTGTTTGTCTTCACGCATCCTGCTTTTCTCATCCCCACTCAGAAAAATAGCTGTAACTAGTTTGTATTTTATAAAAACTCCAAGAATATACAGTTTCCAAACTCCAGGCAGCAACACTAGCAATAATGCCTGATGGACTGTTATCACAGGTTCTTAAAACCTTGCACTTGCCTTTTCATGTTTAACATTCTAGACTGGTCTTGATGCAGAGAGGTGGTGTTAGAACCTTTCATCAATTTTTTTATGCCCAGTTACCTCTCCACAAACTGTGGGTGTCAGTCCCTAAAGCAACCAAATTGATCAAGGGATCTCCTTCTTGAGTCTATTTGAGAGACCAGGTGCTGACTTCTGTCCAAACCTTAGCATCAGGAGCCGGGCCTAGAGTTGGTCTGGGCTCCAAGTCGCGTCTTATCATGAGTGTGAAGCCATCAGATTTGCAAAGGTTATTGGGTTTGGAGCAGCATGATGACCAACAACTAATTATCCCTGGGAATAGTGAGGTCTTTCTCTGAGAGCCTTTGGGAGTTGCTAATGAGAAATTAGTATGAACTTGATGAGCCACTGCCTTCCTAGATTGATTTTACTGGGTCATGAGGTGTGAATTTATGACCCTGCAATCCCTGCCAATCACACTTTTCAGGAGGACTGTCCCGGGACTTGCTGCTATTTTTCTTCCCTTCCAACAATACCCGGGACCCCGTAGATAAAAGTGTCTATGTCTACTGACACATTCCCTAAGGATCATTGCAGAGAATGTGTTTATGTGCAGTACCACACCTTGTTGTTGTTGTTGTTGTTAAAATTATTTAACTTGTGTTTAAAATACACTACTAACCTGAAGCTGTCCTTCCCCTCCCTCCCATCTTCTTTTTTCTGCCACAAGCATCCATAGTGACTGTCATTCAGCTTGTCAACAATGTAGTTGACACTATAGAAAATGAAGGTATTTACTTTATTTTCTTCCATAGCATGTATTTGTGTAAAGAGTTATCTTAAATTTTTTTCTTCCATGTTAATTTATACTAGGGGTGATTTTAATAAGCAGAGGGAATGATACTCAGGGGGTTTTCAGTAAGATTTTGGATGCTCTTCTATAAATTGGAATAGATTTAATACTTTTGAAAAAATTCTTATCCATAATTTTTAAACAAGTGGGTTCCTCTTCTTAAAACTCCCTTCCAAATGAAGGATAGCCAATTAACTGGAATTCAAATTAATATTAAATTCATTCTTATGGTCAACACGTACTCATTGAGCACCTACTGTGAGTTGGGGATACTTGTGAAGTCATCATACTATGGGGATTAGTTTCAATCAGGTAACTTTTATTAGTGATTTAATAAAATTGGGGTATGATATATATGGGATTTATCTTTTTATCTCCTAAATGGGGAATTTTTTTAAAGCTAAACTTAGTCATAGCCCATAGTTATTTTCTTTTTATTTTTTTTGAAGAAAATCTTTCTTATTGGTTAATGTTAATCATACAGAATAGTGGGTGTCATTGTGATATGTCTCTATATGCATATAACATAATAGAGTCCACAGTTCATCTTTTTTTTTATTTTTTGAAGTCTTCTAAAACATTCTGTTTTATCTCCCTTGACATGACTTGTACTGTCAGATTTACTTTTCACTTTGTATTTAAACAGTGTCTGTCATGGACCAAGGACAGAACTACAACCGAGGTGACTGTGCCACAACCCCAGCATAACATTTTATTTATGCATTTTGCATTGCTGAGTTCATTCTTACACTGTCCCTGTCCCTCTCCCTCCATCTTGTCTGAGTTCCTCTCTATGAACTTGGCATGTTTCAGGCATCCTGTGCTCAGTACTGGAGGTGAAAGCTCCACCAGCATTCCTCTGCAGGCTTGTTCCCTGTGTGTGTGACTCATCTCTCCACCTGTGCACTTCCTTGCCTTCTGTGATCCATGGTGCAGTGGATCCATCTCTCTCTGCGAGCATGCTGCCAGCCTGGCTATGCACATAGCATGTGGAGAGAATGAGGGAGTGGGGTTGGGGTCAAGGGTCCTAGGAATGTGCTCCCTCAGCAAACCCTTGCTAGTCATCTCTCATGCCATGGCTGAGTGTGAGGCTCTGCTGCAACCAGGTACCATCTCTCCAGTTGCCATTGCTTTGTTCTCCCCGGGTCAGAGCATGGTTGGCCCTGATAAACCCTTGTAAGAAGCATGCAGGTAACCCTGGCTTCTGAGGGTCTCCTGGATATTAAGAATTGCATGGCATGTCCCTTCTCTGTTCCTTTCCCAGCCCTGCCCCAACTCCTCTCTGGAGGAAACTAACTGTCGTGGTGTTTCTCTCACAGCCTATCACTGGGACACCTCTGACTGGATGCCAGGGGCCCGCCTGTCAGACATAGAGGAAGTGCCCAATTATGAGAACCAGGATGGAGGGTCTGCACACCAAGGCAGCACACGGGAATTGGAGAGCGATTACTACCTGGGCGGCTATGACATTGATAGCGAATATCCACCCCCTCATGAAGAAGAGTTCTTGAGTCAGGACCAGCTGCCCCCACCACTCCCTGAGGACTTCCCGGACCAGTATGAGGCCCTACCACCCTCCCAGCCTGTCTCACTGGCCAGCACACTGAGTCCAGACTGCAGGAGGAGGCCCCAGTTCCATCCTAGCCAGTACCTCCCCCCTCACCCATTTCCCAATGAAACGGATTTAGTGGGCCCACCTGCCAGCTGTGAATTTAGTACTTTTGCCATGAGCATGAACCAGGGCACAGAGACTATGGGCCCAGCAGACAGTGTGTCTCTGTCCTTGCACAATTCGAGAGGCACCTCATCCTCGGATGTGTCAGCCAACTGCGGCTTTGAGGATTCTGAAGTAGCCATGAGTGACTACGAGAGTGTGGGGGAGCTCAGCCTCGCCGGCCTCCACATTCCCTTTGCGGAGACCCAGCACCAGACCCAAGTTTAGAGCACATGTTCCAGATGCTTTGCTCCTTGTGTCATGGAATAGTGGAAGGAGATCGGCTGGGTGTACGTCTCCATGGAGAGTAGTCTGTGGACCTATGGTATTTTCCACGAGTAACTTCTTCAGGAGTCGCACTGTCACAAGCAAGCTTGGTTCTGATCAGGTGAAGAGAAAGGCTCAGAAATTGTTTCTGAGAGGGAATTGCTTACCTTGCAGGAGCACCTGAATTCATGGCTATGAATGCAAAGGAGCAGGGTAAATGACCTCAAATTAAACTGGAGATCTTGTATGGTTCTGTGCAGTATTGTGCCCTGGAATGTGTGACAGCATCAGCCCCTTGCAGTATTAATAACTGGCAACAATCAGGGAGACATTGTTGCATGTAATTTTGAGCCAATGAAATGAAAATAGTAGTAATGGTTGTTGGAAAAGTTAGTCTCTTAGGTGAAAGAACAAGAGAAACATTAAATGAACAAAGAAATGGGTGGAAGGCCTCTGAAATCAATTCTATTTTTTTTAATAAGCTGCCCAATTTTCAGCTATAAAATTAGATTTGAGTAACATGATTAGTATGCTGTTATTTTTGTTTGTGTTAAGCATCCGATATAACATAGTTGGGTTTTATGTTCTTTGAGAAAGTTATCAACGAAGAGCAATATGTGAGGCTGGTTGTTTCATCTTGGGGGTTGGGGAGGTTAATGCTCAAACATTTGAAAGAAGGTGATTATCTGGTTTTGTGTTTTCTGGTAAATATTCCTGCCAAAACTACGATTCTAACATTGCTGCAAAAATTGGCTTCTGTTTGTATATTGTTCTCCAGAATAAGAGATATTTAGAAATTTAAGTAGAATTCACAAATTTGGGGGGAGGGGGGAGCAGAGAAAAATATATTTTCAAATTTTCAGCCTGATAATCACAATTCTTGATAATGCAGATAAAATATGAGTGTCATTCTAAATTGGTAGCATTGTCATTATAAATACAATTACATTTAAAAAGAAGAAGAAGGTAGATTAGTTATTGTGTATAAATTATAATAGTGTGTGTGTCTGGGCCTATGTACAAATATGTGCTTGCACTCAGTAAGGCTGCTCTTGAGGAAAGCTGATATGAAGGTTTTAGGCAATGGACCATGTTGAAAATCCTGCCAGCGAGCAAGGTGTACCTTCCAATTTTTCTGATCTCTTTGATGTTAGAGGAACACCAAATGCCGTATTTTACTCTGATTCAGTTAACTTTATTTTGGTACTGCCATTTATATTAACTTAAAGCAAAACTGTGCTTTTTAAAAACAGTATTTTATAATTTTCCAAAACTAACCTCAATTTGAAAAATGTGTAATGTTTATTTACACCCTGGGGGTTTCCTCCCATCTGACATGTGGGCTTTGGCCATGACTTTCCAAAAATGATAGGAGAATCATTCCACTGGAAACACATTAACCCAATACTCAAAAGTTCAAGTTGACAGGTTGAGTGATTTTCCTCTTTTGCTTCAATCAGATTATGGCTACCCATGCTGTGGCCATGGTAAATAAATGCATATTTGCACTATCTTGCTTGATGAGCAAATCTCTGTGTCCACCATTTCTGATGACATCTGGCATTGGTGTATAAATTGTATTGTCCTGAGTCTGCATGTCGTCCACACAGATGTGTTTTTATTTGTTTCAATCGTGTTTAATCCACTTACTTCTTTATAGAAGTCAGTGTTTCTGAACATGTTTCATGAAAAAAAAAATTCCTTTTCATTCCCAAACTTCCCAATTAAGTGCATATACTTCACAGGTTTTTCAGCCTTTCTCTTCCTGTCTCTTGGTCAGACCTACTCATGGAGGCATTAATCCACACTGTGGTCTTGAAATAAATGAATTTCACTAAAGCTGTTATGGAGAATAAAGTCTTTGGTATTTTCCTTATGTAAGAAACACATTCGCAAGAATCACAGAGAAAATGACAAACTAATGGTCTAGAATTGAATCACTGCTACACTTTTAAAAATTCAATGACATAAAAACCATCAAAGTAAAACTAACAATTCATTTCTTGCCCCTAGGAAATATTAGAAGGAGATTAATGCAGATGAGTCACTACTGCTTACACAGCACCTCTTCCAGGGGGGAATGCCTGACTGACACTGTAATGAAGGCATAAATAGGTCCTAATGCAGTTGTGAAGTCACCAAAGAAAATTGTGCCCACCCTTGGCTGTGACCTATAATAAATGCCTCTTTCTTCAGTGTATCATGCCCTGATTCTCTGCAGAATATCTTTGCGGCTAAATATATACCAGACAAGCAAGTATTATATTTTGATTCGTTATCTTTAAACACATGATATCTCTTCATTTTATGGAAAATTAGATTTCCCTGTAGATTACAAAGTGGTTTGCAGTCAAGCCAAGGTGGAACCAGATAGGATCATCACTGATTCAAGGAGCTGGAAGGGTCTTTAAGATTTACTAGTTCAATGGTCATATTTTGTAAATATGAAACATAAACATACCCAGAGTGGGGAAGAGACTTGCCCAGGCTCATACAGGAAGGTAAGTAGCTGAACAAGGACCAGAACCCATCCATTTAGCCAATTTTCTCTTTACATTGTTCGCCCTAGGCTGTCTTGAGCACGGC